>NC_056750.1:50228585-50247264 GCF_019279795.1 Protopterus annectens
AGGGTGTCTTGATACCTGGCAATTTATTTTTGTTTGTGTAATGTTTTCATGTGAATATTTTAAGTAGTCATGAAGGGTGTCTTGATACCTGGCAATTTATTTTTGTTTGTGTAATCTTTTCATGTGAATATTTTAAGTAGTCAGTAAGGGTGTCTTAATACTTGTCAATTTATTTTTTGCATGCTTAATGATTATATTTCAGTTTTATTTGCAAAATGAAATGTAGCCCTACTGGATATTATTTTATACCTTTTTTAAAATGGACTGCAAAAAATACAACCGCCCAACACATCCAAAATGATTGCCTGCCCCGCCCACTACTTTACTGCCATCACTGAGAAGAGCTAATGCACACCAGGAGGGATATGCTAGCCTCTTGGTGCCACTTTCTTAAACTTTTGGTTGCCCAATGTCCTACTAAGCACACTACATACTGTGCATGCTCCCTGTAGTCTAACTACCTACTCGATATTTCTCCCCTGAAGTATAATCATCAGCTGTTTTGCTACTATACAGCACTATCCTTTGTTATGTTCCTTCTTTTATGGTGTAACCAGATTCTCAACTCCTTCCACCAATCCTGGTCACGATTTCCTACTTCTTTCTTATTAATGTTCCTGTATTCCTGTTTTCAGTCTCCTGAACAAGAGCTCTAAGAACTGTATGAATGGATTATGATAAACGTCCAACTTCACCATAACATATTAAGCATATAAATGTGTCAACTCAAACCACGTCCAATGCATATAGCATTCACCTGCCTCATCCTGACAGAAATAAAAGGATGGAGAATCTAACCTCCAATCCACTAGTTTCTGGGGTAAGATAACAGCAATGCTTTATCCTCATTTGCTAGTCACCCACTGAATCAGTGCACCTTAATCAGACCAATTACTTCTTCCCCGTGCCTTTTAATCTGAAGACCCCTGTTCTACACTCAATCTCTTCCTTTTTCCTCCTCTTCTCACAACAATTCTTATATTTATCATACTCTCAGACTGCTTTTCTGAGATGACCCAATATGTTTCTTATCTTGTGTACTGGTTTTGCTAAAGAAGGGGAAAACATTTAATGTTAGCTCGAGTGGTATAGGGGTCTAAATACTAGACCATGACATAATTGACCAGGGCTCAAAACAAGAGCAGAAAATGAGGGGAGAATGAGGAATAATGTGGCTATAACCACTCACCTGTGTCAGGGGGAAGGTGTAGAGGCATGTGGAGGGGCAAGCATGTGGCTGCAGTACTGTCAGTCTGGACCAGGAAGCACAACAGGTAGATGAAGGGTGGAACCACAGGTGAGGAAATGTACCACCAGAGAGGTGGGACGTAGCCTTGTGTTTCCCACTGCACACCCCTTAAGCAGGTGGGAAGTTAAGATAGGCATATCATCACAGAGGTGGAGACATTCACCTGACTAGGTCCAGATGCTGATAAAGCAAACCTAGAACCAGCCCAGAGGAAAAAAGGTTCACTATGCACAATCACAGTATGATAGTCTCTTCCTGGAGAGATGACCCTAGCAACTGTATTTATTTATTTATTTATCCTCCATAAACTCCATCCTCCACCCAGGTAAAGTCAGTATCCCTCCTCCTAACATCCCTCACTCCTCCAAAAATATTGCTACCTCATTCAACACACACTTCACACAAACCATACTATCACTGGCTAAACAACACAACCCCCTCCCCTCCAACCCACACCTTCAACTAGTAATCTCCTCACTGCCTTCTCTTGTTTTCCTGTACCTACCTCCAACATAAAAAAAACTCTTAACTAAACTTAAGCCCACCAAATTAGCAGCAGACAACCTCCCAAGTGAATACCTACAAATCGCAGCTGATGCTCTGGCCTACCCAGTATCCATCTTGATTAACCGATCTCTGTCAGAAAGTTACGTTCCCACACTATGGAAAGTATAACATATAATTCCCCTCCACAAAGGCAGCCCCTCCACAGAACTAACTACTTACCACCCCATAGCTATTCTCTCTCCACTCTCCAAAATACTAGAGAGATGCATTCACTCTCAGGTCTCAAACTACCTCCTTACTAACAACCTCCTTTCCAATACTCAGCATGGTTTCTGACCAAACCATAGCACCACCACTGCCTTACTCTCCTTTACTAACACTATCCTTCAGCATAAAAACAATACCTATCTCTCCTCTGCTACTTTCCTAGACCTACCGAAAGCATTTGACATGGTCCCACACAAACAACTCATCTCTGTCCTCAATAACATATCCTTCTCTCAATCAGTCCCCAACTGGTTTCAGAGTAAACTGTCAGACCACCAACAATCCGCTGTATGGCAGAATGACATATCTCCCCAACTACCTGTCTCTATAGGGGTTCTCCAAGGATCCAACCTTGGAACCCTACTCTTCTCTATTTTCACCACTAATCTAGCCTCTGCCACCAAACATGGCACACTCATACAATATGCAGATGACTCAACCATCATCTGCTCAGCCCAGTCCCTACCCAAACTGCAAAAAGTCACACAGGAAGCCTTTTCCTCTGTTGAAACTTGGTTATCCAATGCCCAATTAATACTCAACCCAAACAAAACTAAACTACTCATCTTCCAACCCCCCCAAACATACTCAAAACAACTCTCACTTTAACATCACAGCAAAAGACAACACCACTATACACCCAACAGAACACACCAAATTGCTAGGAGTGGAAATAGACAATAAACTAAAATTTGACATTCACATATCCATGACCCTAAAAAAGTCCACAAAAAACTAGGAGCATTATACAGAAATAAGCAACTTCTCACCAAAGCAGCAATGATTTCAGTAACAAATTCCCACCTTATCTCCACCCTACTTTATGCCTCTCCAATATATACCAACCTAAGGCAATGCGATCTAAACAAGCTAGAGACCTGCTACAACAAAATCGCCAAATTCGCCACAGGGGAATCCTACCGTAGTCACCACTGTCTCTCACTTGCTGAACTGGGCTGGCTTGAACTTCCTCACCTCCTTCAATGGTATCAGTTCACACTTGTCCACAAACTAGTAAACTATCCACTAAATGTTCCATCCCTCCAGAATCTACTCCAAACCTGTTGCACCACCAGACCACTAAAATCCAATAACAAAAATCACTTACAGATCACTAAAGCCAATAACTCTGCTGGTGAAGCACTATTCTCTTGCACCATAGCCAAATTATGGAACTCCCTCCCACCGACAATTACCTCTGTACCATCATGCACCCACTTCAAAACTTTACTAAAAGTGCACCTAAAAACATGCTGGCTATGCCCTTGCAACTCCCACTCAAATATCACCAACCCTATCCATGCACTACCTTTCTTTCCACCCCATTAACTACCTCGATTATTGCAAACTCGAATGCTCATAAGCCTACTACTTATTATACAGCAGGAACTTCTTATTGTAACAATTGTTAATGTCTGTTATGTACTTCGCAGATAAAGATTCTAGTTGTCTACTGATGTACTATGTTCTTCATCTGTAACTATGTTTGTAATTGTTAATTGCTATGTTAATCAAATTGCTAATTGCTATGTAAATCCAATGTAACTACTGTCTGTATATTTTAACTGTGGAGCTTTTCTCCCCGGGCCTCTGCTGAAAATGGACATACGTCCAGTCGGACACTCCCGGTCAACAAATGTAAATAAATAAATAAATATTATGTCCCTAGGTCAGTTCTCCTGAGTGTTTGCCATGAGGTAGATACCATTGGTAACTGTGGCCTCAAAAAGATTTCAACCTAGTAGTCACATCCAGTATGCAATGTTTGCAAAGTTCTGAGAAAAGGCCATGAAGCAGCTGTACAAATATCCAAAGAAACACTACAGAAGAGCACCATGGATACAGAGACAGCTTTGGTCATACTCTCTTTGAGAGATGTTTGCAATTTCCATGCTTTTTATACATAAATATAATGCAATTAAAAGTCAGATAGGAATTGCTTGATGTTTCCTCC
This sequence comes from Protopterus annectens, assembly GCF_019279795.1. Classification (NCBI taxonomy): domain Eukaryota; kingdom Metazoa; phylum Chordata; order Ceratodontiformes; family Protopteridae; genus Protopterus; species Protopterus annectens. The sequence goes on from NC_056750.1 coordinate 50,232,563, forward strand.
CTTGGAATTTTTGGAGAAGGAAGCATTCATGTTTTTAATTGATTTTTGTTTAGTCTGCAGCTCACTTGAACTCCTAGTTACATCTAAACAAAAAGAGAAATACATTCTTCAACAAGTAACAAAGGAGCTATTCTCCACTGTATTTTGAGATGAAGACAGGCAAGTGACAGACCAGCTCTAGTTGGTCTCTGTGACCCTCTTAGGCATGTAAGAAGGATTGGTATGTAATGAAATTCTTTGTTTGTGAAACATAAGGTGAACCAGGTTCATAGATAAAGGCTTGTAAGTTAGAAATTTTCCTAGCTAAAGTTAGTTACCAAAAACAAACATTTCCAACACAAAAACTTCAACTCAGCTGAAACATCTAGTTTGAATGGTGAAAGATTCAACTTCTCAATATAAGAAAAATATCCAATAGGAGAATGTGATCCCTAAGTGTTGGCTAAGATGAAAAGCACTCTATTTCAAACTATGAGAGAGAGAGGCCAAACATTTGAAGTCTCAGCAACCATAAAAGTTGGGAATAGCCACTAGATGGGCTTGGCAGACAGAGAGCTAGGAAGTATTAAACTATAGAAGCAGCATCTGAAAAGGGTTTATGGCCATAACAGGTGACCAAAGAAAAAATCTTTTTTCATATATTTTTCAAAATGTTTTTGAGTGACAGGACAGTGTGAAGAAAAAATAATGGATGGCATTCTGCAAAACAATCTCCTTACCTGAGTACTTGCAAAATGGAGTAGGCATGCTGCCAGCTTTATAAAACTGAGATCCAGATGGCCCTTTTTTAGATGGGTGTGTCAAGAAGCAAATGTGGCAAGGAAAATGGAGTGGAGTGGTCTGGAGAAACTGATGATGCATGAAAACAATATCTATCTGGGCAAGAAGGAGTCACCAGGCTTACCTTCACCCATCACTTTCTGGCCTTACACTAGATGCACCAAGATATCCTGACACTTCTTGGAAGGGGAATAAGGGTGAAATACCTGCAACATTTGAGATTTGAAAGGAAGGCAGAAATAGTTAACAGGTGACACAACTTGTGCATTTTTTTGCCATTGAAGTATGCTGAGCAAGCAGTTTACTCCCTTAGGGTGTGGTCTTCCAAGAGGAAAAGGTTGTTTTTGAAGGCCCACTCCCAAACTTTATGGCTTGCCTGTGTAATGGATGGTGGTGTGGACCATCTTGCTTGCTGATATGTTAGACTACTGCCTTGCCAACTCTTGATATAACCAGTTGGCTACCTACTGAGTGGGTAGGGCTATTGTTTTTAAACTTCAGATTAATTACTATCACTCCTTTACTTGCTACACCAGAGAAAGATAACGTGCACATCAAATTAGATCCAGTTTAAAAAAGATAATTATTTTCCAAAAACTCATTACTAATTTAAAGTTTGTTGATCATGTTTCTCGTTCATTGGCCCATCTGTAACGTCAATCCAAAAAATAGTTTGTGAAGAATCTCAGGGAATTTAAAGAGTATATTTTAACCACAATCTAGGAAAGGGACAGCTGCAGGTATTCTGATAAATCAGTAGGGTGACCCAAGAAGCTGGCAAATATAACTGGCACTCTCTCTTTAGTTTTTGCTGCTAATGCAGACCAAGCATTAAGAAGACACATCTGGCTAGGTAAAACTGCTACATATGCTTTGTTATTGTGTTTAACTTTTAATGTAAATCTGTAAGCTACTCTATTCCACAGTATTATCAGCCTTGATGCAACTTTGTTTTTTTTTTTCAAAAATATCAATTTTTAGAATCAGCTGTATGAGTTTTTTCTTTGTACTTTTGCCAATATCCAAGATTGTATCTGAAAATTGTCCATTCTGAAGTATTCCAGAGACAGGATCCATTTGCATCAGAACACCAAATAAACAAATACATGTGATTGCTCAAAAATTGTACTTTATATGATACTGAAGCATTGTGGGTCTCATTATCAGTACATAAACAAATATTCTAGGTCCAGCATACAGAATGCTATTCCTTTATTTGATTTAGACACTCTGACTTCAAAGGAAATGAGTGTCTGAGTTTATGAACTCTATACAGTTTGAGAAATGATGCCCCCCCCCCCCCATTTCTATTGAGGGACTTCACCAATGGCTTTTAAATTTATATGAGTTGGATTCATAAAGAGTTCTCTCTGATATGATATATGTTTCATTTATATGTTTCACAAACACAGATGGCCATTCAATGTAGTGGACTAAGCATTTTTGAAATTCTTAAATCTGTCTTTTTTTTAAGCGGTCCTGTTTCAAACTGTTTAGTTACACAGTCCATGATAGAGTGACTGATGAATCAAGCTATTTATACAGCTGATTACTATTCTGCTAGACTAACATATGGATGATATATGGTTTATCTAATGTACACCCATGCACAGCTCTGACAGTACACTTTTTAAATAATGCTGCCGACAGGACAGGGGTGGTAGCACCTAGTTTCAAGTACTACACAGTACCTAGACCACTGAGTCAACTTCATACCAGCCCTTACAGACCTCTGCAGAGATTTATATATTACTAATACAAGTCCAGCTTAACTTGCTATATTCCAGATATTTTAGCATACACCTTCATCTACTCTGCATCTCCCACTCCCTTCAGCTAGTAACTGGCATGGGGTTCATCTACATAGCTGGAAGGGGTATTTGTTGAGAAGCATGAGAACAGAAGACAGTGACAGAAGACATCTGTAATTCTGCAATTTATAGTTGATACCCTGTATTTGAACTGCAAACAGCTATAATGAAGCTTATACTTTGCAAACTTCCTTCTGCCTGGAATAAAGCATGTATGACTTCAACCCATAATATTTACACATATAAAAGGTTCATTTAATGGTATATTTAATGATTGTTACTGTATATTCCTTAAAATCTTTAGAAGTTTCTCTTCTAAAAACCAGATATATTCTAACAATCTTGACTTACTATTCATCTTCACTATGATGAAGGTACCTAATAGTTACCATGTGTCACCATAATAGCAAGTTAGTATTTTAGGTGCACCATAAAGTTTGGTTGTGAACTCAAACTACAATATATCAGTGAAACTGTTTTTGTAAAAGCTCATTGTTTTCTGTGAAATTATACCATTTTATTAGATGATCTGTATCTGCTCACTTATTCAACAGACTAAGTTGTAACTGCTGATAAAGAAACAATGGTAAAGTGTGAATAACATGATCAATAAGAAACATTTATTTAATTAGCTGAGAGGGCTGATTGTAAACAGAAGACTGGATTATAGGTGGCACCTGTAAGGAATTGAACTTCTGATGTAATCTTTCTTTTGCAGAGCAACATGATGTCTCAGCAGGTGATCTGGAGGACTTAGAGAAAGAGATCAGTGAACTAGCCGGTAACCTTGGTGAGTGCAGTGCTCTTTTAGTTCTTTCAAGTTAGAGAAATGTAAGGGCTTTAGCAAAATAATGGATTTTGCAAATTAATGGGTAGCAACAAACACTCCACCACTCCCAGTCATTAGCAAGATATTTTCTGGACTGTACTTATCTAGTAACTCTTTCTGATAAATTCCGCATTATATTGTTTGTGAACTTCTGGCATAAAACTAAATCGGTCCACACAACAAAATAAAAGGAATGTGGTGCTGAATGCAGATTAATGAGAATCTGCTGTAGTATGGTAACAGTTTACAGTACAGGAGCATTTCTAGAAAGACTGAGAAGATTTATTGTTGCCTCAGGGGAGGAAACAGGAAACGATATGCCACCTCCTAGCATGCCTGTGTGTAGAACATCATGACCTCCTCCAGGAATGTGAACATCGCAGAAGACACTAACAAAATAACACTTGGCTTAAGAAAGGCAAACACGTTTATAATGAGCTGGAAGTGAATGTCTATGAGAAGAAACTGAAGAACTACAGTAAATGTTACAGCAGCAAATAGCAACAAGGCTAAGACTTTTAAATACCTTTCACAAATAAACAGAGAGCTCAACAGAAGCCTCCAAAAACAGGACAGACTTTGGAAGAGATGATAGAGAAAGAAAGGGGGAATTTTTAAGAATATGAGGAAAATGTGGTAAAAGCATAAGAGTTTTCCATGGAAAGCTGTGACTAAAATACACCAAATAAAAACAAATTCATAGGTTCACAGCAAACAAAAATCTGACATAGGCAAGTGGGGTAAGTTTGGCTGCCATAGCAGAGGGACTTATTCTGCAAATACCTCCAGTACTCATCCTGCCCTGACCTAACATTTATTTATTCTTTGTTGACTAGGTTAGTCCCACTACGCTAGTGGCCTCTTTTCAGGGAGTCCCAACATGGAATTTATATTACTACTAGTGGAAATTTCACCAGGACATTAGGGAACTCCCAATACTCTTTCTGATTGGTGCCATGGGGTCTTTTACATCTTCAGTTTAATTTCTCATCTGAAGGATGGCACACCCCTCTGATGCTGCCTTACATTGTCAGTAATTGTCAGTAATTTGAAAATTAATCTAATCACCTGGGGTAGGTATAGATCTTCTGGCTCCAAAGGTGAGCATGACACCTTTTGATCTACTGACTTACTGCAGGTACTTGCGGTCCATATCTTGTCCTAACATAACAGAGGGCTTGTACTGCAGGTACCTCCAGTATCCAGCCTGTCCTGACTTAACAGAGGAGCTTATACTGCAGATATCTTCGGGTAACATAGTATTCATACTGTCCTGACATAAAAGAGGGGCTTGTATTGAAGGTACTTCCAGATGGTCATCCTGTCATGACATAAAAGAAGGAATTAGAATTATCATACCTCTAGTACTAATCAAATCTTAATACTTTTTTTTATCTTATTCATGCATCTGACAGTTAGGTGAACTCAACTACAGGAATTATTTTTTTTCACCCACAAGCTTGTTAAGTAACAAGAAATTAGAATAAATGCAGAATGTGTATAACAGGAGGAACACAATAAAGAACATGAGGACAGATAAGTTGTGTACAGTGTATCTGCATGCCATTACAAAGTAAATCCTCCTAAAATAATCAATAGCATTTAATTAATTGTTATTTATTCACTGCAAAGACTTAAGCAGAGGCCCACCTGGGGTACAATGAGTCTGGCACCACTCATTAATACATCAGTAGGAAGAAACAGAAAGATCTATTAACCCAAAGTAGTAAGTACATAGTGTTGTACATTGCTAAAAGGTAGCCACAGTTACTCCCCTACTGCATCTGTGTCAAATCAATACAGAAGTGAACTCTCAAGATTCAGATAAATGTATGTAAAGAAGTTAAACACTAATCCCAGCTGGTACAACATTCTGAGAGACCTTCACTACTAGTTTCACATCATTACTGTGCAGTGCTGAGGGACTCTATGGATGCTTCTGGTAGCCTTAACACTGTAGGGCATTTTTAGCTTCCTCCCTAAGAATGGGCAGTGGCCAAAGTGTAAATGTATGAGGATTAACATGCATATGAAGGGAACAGAGATCAGGGAAATGGTGTAGGGGAGCATTCAGCCTTTTATAGTGTGACACACTGACATGGCCGCTAACACAGACAGTGCACACTCAAAGGAGGGTATCAGCATTCTCCTGCATCCAGCCTTTTATAGTCTGACACACTGACATGGCTGCTAACACAGACAGTGCACACTCAAAGGAGGGTATCAGCATTCTCCTGCATCCAGCCTTTTATAGTGTGACACACTGACATGGCTGCTAACACAGACAGTGCACACTCAAAGGAGGCTATTAGCATTCTCCTGCATCCAGCCTTTTATAGGTTCATAGGTAAGTACTAGGCTATTGGCCCAAGGGCCTACGTAAGCCTAGCCAACAAGGTTCCCTGGCTTACGCCACCCAAGAAAGTTACAGTGTGACACACTGACATGGCTGCTAACACAGACAGTGCACACTCAAAGGAGGCTATCAGCATTCTCCTGCATCCAGCCTTTTATAGTGTGACACACTGACATGGCTGCTAGCACAGACAGTGCACACTCAAAGGAGGATATCAGCATTCTCCTGCATCCAGCCTTTTACAGTGTGACACACTGACATGGCTGCTAACACAGATAGTGCACACTCAAAGGAGGTTATTAGCATTCTCCAGTACAGAACAACTTATTGCTCTTGTTTAAAAGGCAGGAAATACCGTAACAGGCATAATGCATGCAATTTACTGAGTGTTTTGAGCATGTGAGATCAAGACGGGATGTAAGTGTATGGAGGGAAGAGGTGATTTGTAGATGCCAAAGAACATGGTTTGTCTTTTGCATTAATATAATTGGGTCTCTATCAATGTCCCATATATAAGACAGAATTAATGGCAGAGTGTAAAGGGTCAAATTGTCTACATCCATAAATAATCTTGGGAAGACATGAAGCAGTTTTGTTAATTAATGATCAACAACATGGACTGAGCATTCAAGATGAGATAGGTAGAGGATAAGAAGTAACATAACCAACATCTGACCAATCATCTGCTGTGGCCAGGGATACTATGGTCAGGTTCAGCACACTCAAATAACTGCAGTAGCCCATTGAGGCTTCCTTAACCTTCATTGATGATGTCATCTGCTTGCGACATACTGACCCAGGAATTCATATGAAGCAGGACTTGCAACAGGGTAGCTGATGGATAATATTACAAATTTTATATGCTGACTGATCCAGTGTGACCATTAGTGAGAGCCGTGACTGGGTCACAGCATTCATCTGATAAGACTGAGTTTCTTAAATGAATGTTAGTATGATTTAAAAAAAAAACTGCTGCAGCAGTTGTGGTCTAATTGTCTAAATGTTAGCTTAAAAAAATTGCATCATGTTACTATAGCTACACTGTGTTATTCAAACAGTGTCCTTTCAAACCTGATACATGTAATCTGCAGTTCTTCTTACCAGATTATTCTAACTGCATGTAGAGTGCCACCTCAGACCAAACTTTAAGACAGTGTGGTGTGGGAAACCTGTTCTCAATTTTTCTTCATCTCCATCTAGGCTCCTGATTCTCCCTTGGATCCAAGTGCACCACTCCTGAAAACATTCTGAAAGCTTAAAAATTACTGCAGACTGCATATCCAAGCCATAAATATTAACTTCCTACAGCAGCCTTGGATATAGTACTGACTCAAAGACCTTCAGAAGGTCAGTCAAGATGATGCCTGATGGGACACATGGCTCCATGAATTTATAAATATTACCAGGCTCTCACTGGTGGCACAGGTGGATAAAGGTCTGACTACAGCCCAGGTGACTGAGGCTCAACTACTGGCTTGGGCACTTAATGCAGGGAGAAAGGATGGGTGTGCCCATCTTGGGTGGAGGGTGCATTCACCGATGCACCATCATAAATCTCTGGTTCGGGGTCATGGCCAAGATGCCAGTGTGATAGCAGCAGAAATCCATAGCTCTGCTTAGATTTGAATATCCTGACAGAAAATATACTTTAATTTTTAGAAACATCTAAAACTAACACTGGAACAGGTACTTAGACACCAACGACTCCAAAACCAAGCAAAATAAGTACCACATATGAAGGAAAATAGTTGGCTCAATGATAGAATTCCAAAGTTGCTTTAATAGTTGATTAACTATTAAACCAGCTTTGGAATTCTATCATTGAACCGACTATTTCCCTTCATCTGTGGTACTTATTTTGCTTGGTTATAGAAAAATCTAACTAAAAGTATACTAAAAGATAGATTAACATAGACTCTTTATTATTTTCTAAAAATTAATACATAGTCAAGTGAATTTTTAAATTATTCCTGTCAAGACGTTTTCTACTGTCGATATCAACATGAGCAACTCAAAGAACCCACACCAGGAGAATGCAGTGAAGAAAGAACTACATCTTATAATAACAAACATCCAAGAACTGTCACTAAAATGGACAAATTTGAAAACAAAATGGATATTATCAAACAAGAATGCAGTAAACAAATGGAACTTCTAAATGGAATAGTAAAAAAACAGTCTGAACAGATTCTTGCTTTTGAGGAAACAATAACTAACCTAGACACTAGAGTGACAGAAAATGAACATCACGATGAATTTCTTCCGAAACAAAACACCAGGCTGATTGAGAAACTGGAAGACCTTGAAAGGAGATCAAGGAGGAATAACACGAGTATATGGAATTCCTGAGAAAGAAGAGGGTGCTAACATGATTCAATTCCTCAATAAGTGGTTTTCATCAGCACTAAACATGCCTGAATCCCTCTCTTTTGGAATTAAGAGGGCTCATCGGTAACTGGCAAATCCAGCTTCGTCTCTGAGTTCATCTAACCCCAGGTCTATAATAGTTAGATTGCTTTCATCACAAGACAAGGACTTAGTGCTGAAATCAGCTTGGACTAATTCTCCTATCAAGTTGGGTGAAAAAGTTATTTGTTTGGACAATGACTATACCTCTACAGTCATATCCAGAAGAAAGGAGTGTGCTCCTCTAATTAAGTCCTTGAAAAAAGCCACTATCAAAGCTCAAATTCTTTTTCCTGCAAGAATAAAAATCACTTTGCCAAAAGGAGTGAAGATCTTTGATTCCCTATAAGAAGCAGTAGAATTTATCCAAAAGAAGAAAATACTGTCGGACATAGAAGAAATGGAATGGTCATCCCAGAGTTTGAAGAGACAGGCAACAAAAAATGGATGGTATGTGAAGGAAGGAGCAAACAAAACTAAGAAGCTAAAGGACAAATTAATAAATTCCTTCTAATTTTAAATGCTTTGTTTTATGAATCATAATATATTTGATTCTGGAAAATCTCTATACTGTAAGGTAATGTGAATCATCTTTATTATTGACTTTCTCTTTTTCTTTCTATATCTACTTCTTCTAATTGCATATAGTACTAAGTATTTAAATAACACACTCCCTGTCTCTTTCTCTCTGTCTCTTCTTTCTTCCAATTCCTTTTTGTTACTAATGTTCCTTTTCTCTCTTCCCCACACTGTAAGTACTTTACATACTTTTCCCTTTTTAAATCACTACAAATGCTATATGTCTTCTAATTCTTCAGCAATAGTATAATTTGACTTATTACCAAAGTGCATTTTTTTCTAGTGGGTCAGTGGTGGGGTAACAAAATGTTTCTGATTAGTGTTTCTAACTAAATGTTTAGACTCTTTGTTTAGACACATATAAACATTAATACAATACATTAATGGTGTTTTATAGATGGCTAAATATATGTTTAATATACACACACACACACACACACACACACACACACACACACACAGCTCTTTTTTTTCCTCTGGTCTGGTTAATTGGTGGGTAAATGACCGAAATTTTATAAAATGATTTCTGATTTGAGGCAGCTGTTGTTACCTCTAAATAGCTGTTTTTATATGAAAGGGTTAATTTTTCCATGATGTTGATGTTTTGTGAGGAAACTGGTGGTCTGTGTGACTGTTGTCATTGTGGAGATTCATGACATGCCCTGACAAGGCAGCTTGAATGTTTTTTTCCCTTTCTGTAAACTCTAAAAGCTTCAAGATTTGATTTCCCACCGAAAATGTTTTTTTTTTTCCTCACAAGAGACAACCTCTGCTGTACATGAGCCTATTTTGATACTTTTTAACAAGTTTATGAAGCTGCAGCTTGAGGAATCAACAGTGATGACATCACTTGAACTTCTGAATTTGTTAAATGGCTGTATTTAGAATTCTTTTCTCTTGAAATTCTGTTATCTTCACTTACATACTTTAAATGGTAAATAATTAGTTCTGATAAAAGTGTTTAACTCCTTTGAAAATACCTATGTTCTTTTATAGATGCATACATTCTGCAGATTCAATGACACTTTTAGTAACTAAATGACATCAAATGAACTAGGAGCTGCATTAGAAAACTCATTATGCATATTAACATCGGACTTATGTTACATAACTAAACCTTTAGTAACTAAACAGAGGGTTGTGAGGCTTTTTTTTTGTAGTAAGTGTTTATATATATATATATATATATATATATATATATATATATATATATATATATATATATATATACACACACATGGGTCTACCTGACAATGCCGAAAGTTGTCAACGCCGACGACGAGAACATCGACACCGGAAGATCAACAACTGAGATGACCGACGGATGAAAATCTCGACGCTGAGAACACCAACATGTGAAAAGACTGTGTAAGTATGCGGTAGTGACAGACGTTAGGTTTAGGGTGCTAGTAAGGTAAGAGTGCGATAGTGATGGACTCTAGGGATAGGGGCGGATTAAGTGAGTTAGGGTTAGGGCACGAGTTAGGTGAGTGTGCGATAGTGACAGTCTTTAGGGTTAGGGGCGGGTTAAGTGAGTTAGGGTAAGGGCGCGGGTTAGGTGAGTGTGCGACCGTGACGGACCTTAGGGTTAGGGTTTGGGTTAAGGTTAGTGCATAGATAGTTGTGTATGTAAGGTTTAGTGTGGGTTTGTAAGGATTTTGGTGTGCTTGTGTTGTGTGTGTGCTTTTGGACAGAGGATTTGATTTGTTTGTTGCTTGTCAGGATTGTGGTGTGTCGGGCATGTGAGGTTTCGTGTTTGTGAACTTTTGGTTTTGTGGTGTCGGTGATTTCGTTGTCGGTGTTGTAGTGCATCTCTGTTGTCAGGTAGACCCATATATATGTATATATATATATATATATATATATATATATATATATATACACACATATATATACATATATATATTCAACAGATCCTTACATGAAAAATGTTAGATAGATGACTGACAATATGGTTAAAATGGTTATGATGTTTCTTGAAAAGTCTTGGAAATATTGACAATCTTCATATCTAAAAGCACACAACTTCCAAACAGAGAAAAAAATGCAGTTATAGGCATTATTCTCCAGTAACAATAAAGGTTTTCCTCTTAATAAAACATGGAAACTCAATTTCGATAAATTCAAGGTCCAAGTCCAACAGACGACTAGGTAAAACGTTTCAAGACACCATATGGGAGATGAAAGCGCTTAATCTGTTTTTTTTTTGTCAAATAAATTGGTGTCACGAAAGGGATTGTATCAAGATCTAAGGATGTATTGGTGCCCCTCTACTCTTCCCTCATCAGACCCATTATTGAGTACAGTGCACCAATTGGAATGTACCTGGCTAGGCATCTCCAGCAGCTGGAGAGACCACAGAGGTACCTCACTAAGAGGATTACTGGCCTCAAACAGTTGCCCTATGCAGCACGATTGAAAAAACTAAGGCTTTTCTCTGTTGCATACCGCCTTCTCAGAGGTGATCTCTGTCTAACATACAGAGCCATGTCCAACCCAGAACTGTTGAACATGCTCCATCTTAGCAAAACAAAATCTACTCGAGCTACACGCTCTAGGGATATAAACCTCCGCACAACAATGAATAGAACATGCTGGAGGGATAGATTCCCTTTGCAAAGACTTCCCTTGCTATGGAACAAGGTCCCGATCTACATAAGACAGAGCTCCTCACTATCACTCTTTAAGAGGAACCTTGACAAGTGGATGGGTAACAGAAAGTTCACACCAGGGATCATAACAACAGTTCTACTAGATAGGGGCCAAGGGTACTAGCTGCTAGATCAAGGGCATAGGGAACTAACCAAAGGGGTGGTGAATACCGCACAACGTGGCTGGGCTAATATATGCCTTCGGGCAGATAGCCCATTACCTACCTATGAACCTATGAAAGTAGTGCTTAATACACGTTATACATCCATGATAAGTAAGTTTTCAGTAGATTTCAAGTCAACACGGAAGAAAGGTCTTTCAGTAAGTAACAACATACCCATTATTGTCAATGGCTTATAAATGTTTATCATTAAATATTAATGGTTTGAACAATAATGTCAAAAGAGCTGGTTTGCTTAAATATATAAAAATGCATAAAGCCCAGATCATTTTTTTACAGGTAACCCATCTATTAAAAAAAGACCTACAAAAATAGTCATTTAATGGCTATACTTTCTGGCTGATTCATGTTTTAACACTAAGAGAAGGGACATTCTTATTCTATGGAAAAATGCTTATACTATGCCAAGAAATATGGATACAATTTCAGATAAAGATGGGATGCTAAGCATTGTTATTTTTGAAATCAATAGGAAGTATTATACTTTAATTAATACATACTGGATACCAGGACTAAGTACTAAATATGTTGGCAAATATCTGGACCTAATTACTTGAAAAGCAAAAGGGGTAATTATAGCACCAGGAGATTTGAACTGCCTATTATCAGGCAATGATACTCCTAAAAACGGCAAAATAAAACTAACATCTCAAGCCAAGAAGTTAATTGACTTTACAAACCAGATGAACCTTAAAGATGTACATGGTCTAAGAGAACATTATTCCTTATTCTGTACTCACTATACATATCGGTTTGGTACACAAACATTCATAAAGTCTTTGTATCAAATAATATATACTCAAAAATAAGTGACGTACCTATAATGTCTTGTCCACTTTCAGACCATAATGCTATAAACTTTACATTAACTACGCATACAGATGATTTAAGATTTCTACAGAGAATTCCTGCTTACATAACAAAGTTAAAAGACTTTAGGGAATGGATAATGAAAGAAATAGACATGTTTATGAAAACAAATGATAATGGTGAAGTGACTGATACTATACTATGGAACACCTTTAAAGTTTATATATATGGTAGAATAAAATCTTGGTACCTTAAAAAAAGGAGAGAGTGGAACAAAGAACTTTTAGACTTACAAAAAAAAATAGACAAGATAAAAATGGATGCAAAACCAAATAACAAAGTAGCACTTAACGAAATTACTAAGTTAAATCAAAAATACTTAGAAGTTCTGAATCATAAGGTAGCCATAAACCTGGAAAATTTTAAATTACAATCTTATGCTGTAAATCCTAAATATCTACATAAAATAGCAGTAAATTCCAAAAAAAATAAACAATCAAAATCTTATTAATGAGATTAAATATAAAAGTGATGGTTCAGTTAAGAGTACATCTAACTTAATGGTTCATAGGTTCATACTAGGCTATCTGCCCTAGGGCATTTATAAGCCTAGCCAGAATGTGCTTGGCTTTCGCCACCCATTTTAAATGTATTTTGCTATGCCCTTTTTCGAGGTTAGTATACTGTGCCTCTGTCTAACAGTGACACAGAAGTGATACCCGGAGTAAACCTACGATCTCCCATCCACTCATCAAGATTCCTCTTGAAGAGAGTCAATGAGGGACTCTGCCTAACCTGGACTGGGATTTTATTCCAGAGTGAAGGGAGCCTCTGGGTTATGAATCTGTCCCTCCAGCATGTCCTATTTATTTCAGTGCTGAGGTTCAAGTCTCGAGCATAGCTCGATGGGATTTGGATTTTCTGAGGTGCAGCATGTCCATTAATTCCGGGTTGGACATGGCTTTATACGTCAGGCACAGATCGCCTCTGAACAGGCGGTATGCCACTGAGTAGAGATGGAGTTTCTTTAACCAGGCAGCATATGGCAGCTTTTGCCCCCAGTTATGCTAATGTATTTATGGGGCTTTTTGAAAGCAAATGTATATATACAAATGCCTTTTTCAAGAAATATGTATATAGATACTATCGTTTTATTGATGATTTGTTGTTTATTTGTCAAGGTGGACAACAAGAAGTAAATAAATTTTTAATGGAGATACAAGACAACACTATGGGTATAAAGTTTGACGGGTTACAAAAGGGTCAAAAGGTGCAATATTTAGATATTTCTCTAATAGGCAGTAAGGGGCATAAATTGGAATATCAAATACACAGGAAATTTCAAGGGGCTGGCTCCATACTGCATGGTAGCAGTTATCATCCAGCACATATAATTAAGGCAATTCCCTATACAGAGTTGAATAGGGTAAACAGATTGTGTAGTAATTCTATTACCAAAGAAAAGGAATTTATACAAAGTTGTGAAAAATTTAAAGAAAGAGGCTATGATGAATATAATTTAAAGGAAAGTTTAAATAAGGTTAAAAAATGTGGAAAATATTATGGTGGGGGAACATGGAAGATATCACAAGACAGTAAAGAAGATCTATATTTTGTGTCTACCTTCTCTATATTATCAGATAGCATTAGAGAACATGTCTTAAATAGTTGGAATTTATTAAAAAAAGAAGTAGATTATTTATCGAAGAAGAATGTTATTTTCTCCTATAAAAGAGGGAGAAACATACAAGACTTTTTGGTACATAGCCGATTTAGAATGGCTAATATGCCAATGTGCTCACAAGTTATAGATCAGGGTACCAAAAGATGTGGTAAATGTACTATTTGTAAGTTTATTGTACCACAATTCTATAAAATCAATGGCAGTTCAGTTATAATTAAGGGAATATACAACTGTAATTCAACAGCGGTAGTTTATGGAATAGAATGCCCGTGTAAAAAGTTCTATGTGGGAGAGACGAAAAGAACATTAGCATGTAGGATCAAGGAACATGTTAGGGACATTTTGAAAAACAAGGAAACTAGCCCGTTGGCAGGGCATTTTCATAAATATCATGGGGGGAGTGTGGAGAATTTGAAGGTGACTGTGCTAGATAGTATTGAGAATACTAAGTATTTAAATGACAAGTGTATAAAACAAATATTAAGGAAAAAATAATTATATTTTATATTAAAATTCAATACGCTCAAACCAATACGGTTTGAATTATGATTGCTCATGGAAAAGTTTGCTTTAATAAGTGTAGTTTAAAATGTGTAGAGTTTTATGCATTTTAA
>NC_056750.1:50247764-50284215 GCF_019279795.1 Protopterus annectens
ACACAGTTAAAATCAATTTAAATACTGTATTTTTTTGAAAAACAAAGAGCAGATAAAGGTTCTTAAATTCTCTTATACGTCCAGTTGAATATAGCAAGTTATTAGCCAGCCAAAGCTGAGGTTTTTAAGCAGAAAATATTTTACACTGTACCACTTAAATAGGCAAGGACAAGAAATCAAAGAATGTGACTACCCCCACACCTGTAATTACTAGCAAATAACAAAATTCAGCAAACACTGACTAACTTCCAGTTCAGCTAATATTCCTTCCACACAGTTAAAATCAATTTAAATACTGTATTTTTTGAAAAAAAGAGCAGATAAAGGTACTTAAATTCTCTTATACGTCCAGTTGAATATAGCAAGTTATTAGCCAGCCAAAGCTGAGGTTTTTAAGCAGAAAATATTTCACACTGTACCACTTAAATAGGCAAGGACAGGAAATCAAAGAATGTGACTACCCCACACCTGTAATTACTAGCAAATAACAAAATTCAGCAAACACTGACTAACTTCCAGTTCAGCTAATATTCCTTCCACACAGTTAAAATCAATTTAAATACTGTATTTTTGAAAAAAGAGCAGATAAAGGTACTTAAATTCTCTTATACGTCCAGTTGAATATAACAAGTTCTTAGCCAGCCAAAGCTGAGGTTTTTAAGCAGAAAATATTTCACACTGTACCACTTAAATAGGCAAGGACAAGAAATCAAAGAATGTGACTACCCCCACACCTGTAATTACTAGCAAATAACAAAATTCAGCAAACACTGACTAACTTCCAGTTCAGCTAATATTCCTTCCACACAGTTAAAATCAATTTAAATACTGTATTTTTTGGGAAAAAATAGCAGATAAAGGTACTTAAATTCTCTTATACGTTCAGTTGAATATAGCAAGTTCTTAGCCGGCCAAAGCTGAGGTTTTTAAGCAGAAAATATTTCACACTGTACCACTTAAATAGGCAAGGACAGGAAATCAAAGAATGTGACTACCCCACACCTGTAATTACTAGCAAATAACAAAATTCAGCAAACACTGACTAACTTCCAGTTCAGCTAATATTCCTTCCACACAGTTAAAATCAATTTAAATACTGTATTATTTTGAAAAAAAGAGCAGATAAAGGTACTTAAATTCTCTTATACGTCCAGTTGAATATAGCAAGTTCTTAGCCAGCCAAAGCTGAGGGTTTTAAGCAGAAAATATTTCACACTGTACCACGTAAATAGGCAAGGACAGGAAATCAAAGAATGTGACTACCCCCACACTTGTAATTACTAGCAAATAACAAAATTCAGCAAACACTGACTAACTTCCAGTTCAGCTAATATTCCTTCCACACAGTTAAAATCAATTTAAATACTGTATTTTGGAAAAAAAAGAGCAGATAAAGGTACTTAAATTCTCTTATACGTCCAGTTGAATATAACAAGTTGTTAGCCGGCCAAAGCTGAGGTTTTTAAGCAGAAAATATTTCACACTGTACCACTTAAATAGGCAAGGACAGGAAATCAAAGAATGTGACTACCCCCACACCTGTAATTACTAGCAAATAACAAAATTCAGCAAACACTGACTAACTTTCAGTTCAGCTAATATTCCTTCCACACAGTTAAAATCAATTTAAATACTGTATTTTTTGAAAAAAAAGAGCAGATAAAGGTACTTAAATTCTCTTATACGTCCAGTTGAATATAGAAAGTTGTTAGCCGGCCAAAGCTGAGGTTTTTAAGCAGAAAATATTTCACACTGTACCACTTAAATAGGCAGGGACAGGAAATCAAAGAATGTGACTACCCCCATACCTGTAATTACTAGCAAATAACAAAATTCAGCAAACACTGACTAACTTCCAGTTCAGCTAATATTCCTTCCACACAGTTAAAATCAATTTAAATACTGTATTTTTTTGAAAAATAAAGAGCAGATAAAGGTACTTAAATTCTCTTATATGTCCAGTTGAATAAAGCAAGTTCTTAGCCAGCCAAAGCTGAGGTTTTTAAGCAGAAAATATTTCACACTGTACCACTTAAATAGGCAAGGACAGGAAATCAAAGAATGTGACTACCCCCACACCTGTAATTACTAGCAAATAACAAAATTCAGCAAACACTGACTAACTTCTAGAAGTGTTCAAAAATTACTATAAAGATATAAATAATAACACACCACTTTTGGAGACAGATAATGTAATAAATACTTTTATTCAAGAAAATATAACTACTAAGGTGTTAATGCAACAAAATCACATATAATATAAACAAATAACACTAACAAAAGTGAAAGAGTAAATAAAAAAATTAAAACATAATAAAGCTCCAGGACTGGATGGAATAATTCCTGAACTATATAAGATTTTTCCTGAATATATAATAAAGAAAATGATGAGTATCTTTACTGTGGTTAAGCAAAAATGTATAATACTCCCATCGTGGAAATACTCAATTATCTCCCCAATTTTAAAACAAGGTAAGGACCCCAAATCTTGTGATTCATATAGACCAATTTTGTTACTAAACACTGATTATAAAATTTTCATGACAATATTAGATAATAGGATAAAGAAAATATTACCTAATCTAATGCATAATGGTCAGACAGGGTTCAGTCTTCACAGAAAAGTGCAAGATAACATTATTAAATTACTAACATTAATAGACATAGCATGCAAATACACAAAAACTAACTATTATCAGTCTAGACATAGAAAATGCTTTTGATTCTATTAGTTGGTCTTATCTACAAAGAATTCTGATTGGTTTTGAATTCTCCTCAGATTTTGTCAACTTATTAATGAAAATTTATAGTAGGGCACAAGCTTATGTGAAAATCGGATCATGTCTATCCTCACCACTAGAAATCCTCAAGGGAACTAGACAAGGCTGTCTATAGTCACCATTATTGTTTGCTCTTTTAATGGAACCTTTTGCTACATATATCAGAAACAAGCAAAATATAAAAGGCTTTCAAGTTAATAAGGACTATTGTCCTACGATGCAATTATTTGCTGAAGATATGTTGTTAACATTGGGTGATATTGATGGCTCTTTGCGTGATGTTATAAATACCTTAAGCACGTTTGAAAGAATTTTAGGGCTTAAATTTAATCATAATAAATCCAAAACATTATTAACAAAAAGATCAACAAAAACCTAAGAGAGAATAGCCTGTTTAATTGGGAGAATGATGTATTAGAATATTTGGGTGTCAGTATAAAAAGTACATGGAAAGAGTCTGTTAAACTAAACAACAATAATTTAATAACTACCATCAGTGAACTAATCAAAAGATGGAATAAAATGTTCTTCGCAATGGAGGATAGACTCTTTAATTAGAATGATAATTTTACCTAAAATTTTGTTTTATATACAGTCATTGATACTACTCCCTCCCAAAAATGTATTTAAAATATTAGATTCCATGCTACTTAAATTTTTATGGTTCCCCTTAAAACCTAGGATTGCATATAAATTGTACATTAGAGCTTGGAACAATAATGGGATAGCATTCCCTAGCTTAGATTTGTATTCCAAATCAGTTATAATTAATGTAATATTACATTGGATCTCACCTAGCTATATATCTGGCTGGAAAATAATACATGAGATTCATATAACTGATGTCAGAGCTATAGAAAATCACTTTAAGGAACAATACGGAATAAGTAGAGTTCCTTGGCTTTTAAATGAATTTTGTGTAGTTAATAATAAGTTTAATCATTTTTCTTATGGCATTAATCAAATATTTAGTAACTTTAAAAATATAATTGATTGTAATTGCAATATTAAACAATTCATATTTCTTATATTCCCTATAGCATACTCCCTTAATTGCCTAGATTCTTTCAACATCAATGCGATGCAAAAATTAAAGGAAAATAACTTGATATTCTGGCATCAGTTTATTGAAAATAAAAGTATTAAACCGCTAAACTCTATTCTATGTAGTTTTGATAATAGTCAAGACAGTTGGTTGTTTATACACTCATTACGGCAGTTTATAGAAAACAAAATGAGAGTATCAATCAACCTAGAGACTGAATCTATACCTAGTTTGATCCAGCTTTTTATTAGGTGTCTTGAAAAGACAGATGATCAAAAATTAAGTATCTCACCTATCTATAAGATACAAAGGAAGACATAATAAAAACCACTCAACCACTTCACCACACAAATTATAAATATATGACCAACAGCAAGAAGCAGGACCACACAGAAAAGAAGTTTGAATTTTTTACTCCACCACTTTTTGAAGTTTGAATTTTTTACTCCACCACTGGTATCTCGGCCATTCACCTTCAACGTTGAAGGTGAATGGCCGAGGTACCAGTGGTGGAGTAAAAAATTCAAACTTCAAAAAGTGGTGGAGTAAAAAATTCAAACTTCATTTCTGTGTGGTCCTGCTTTTTGCTGTTTGGTCATATATTTATAACTAAAAGAAGACACTCTAACGTTTGACTCAGATTTTTGGAATTACTATGTAAAGATTAATGGAGAACAAATATCTGAAAAATCCAAAAAAAAACTGTTACCGAAATCTACATATGGTACCTCTTCTTCATTATATTGGAGATTGTATACATGGTAATTTATGAACAGGAGTTTCAATACTCCACATAAAATAAATCTTATAATCAAAAACAAAGTAAATGTTGGAAATGTGATGAATTACTAAAGGCCAACTGGGTTCACATATTAATTGAATGTAGAAATGTTGTTCAATACTGGAAAGACTTCAGATATTTTGTAAATGCTTTATGGTGTGATAACTGTCATATTTCTAACTCACTAATCCTATTCAGTGTTCCTATACCTAATGTAATACCTAAATCTCAGATTCAGTTACTCTGATCAATTCTTGCAATTGCCAGAAAAGTTATTACTTTGAACTGTTAAAGTAAACAAGATTTGATGTTTAAAGAATTTATTAATTTAGTAAAAGTTGTTTGTAATAAGAACTGCAAACCATTTGTTATAGAACTCATAACATTACTCATAAAAAATAGTGTGGCAAAAATTGGAAAACCTTTTGAACAAATACTGATAATTTCTCATGGATAAAATGATTGTTTATCATGGATGAGTGTAAATATTGTAAATAGTTTTGTTATTGTTTTATTGTATTCATTATATGTACATTTGTGTATGTTTATAATGAAAACAAAATAAAAATGTTTTTGGAAATAAATCTTTGGTTGATACTGGAGACTTGTTCAGGTGTGTTGTACTATGGGGGCAGGACTGGGTGGCTGTTTGAAATGTACATGGAAATATCACCGATGTACCCCAGGGCTAACTGGGTGTCAGCCCCTAGGAATTGAATTGAAGTGCACAAAGGCAAGTAATTAGGCTGCAAAATCCTCATAGGTAGCAAGGTAATGCTGCCCCAGATCCTTTGATCACCTTACTAGCTGTGGAGGCATCAGAATTAGACAAGTGGAGTCTAAGGCAGGCATGGAGGATGATATGATGAGAGGACCCCAGCCAATGGTCAGCTGCAGGGAGCAAAATTAGACCCCCCACCACAAAAATATGCCTTGTGCATACAAGTGAGGAGTGTTGTAGTATTTATACATGCAAAAAGGGATGGCGTCATTAAGGCCATTTCATTGTTTTTACTGTTCTGAGCGATACTGGATAGGTTAGTATCTCTCCAGGTGTAAACTTATCTGAAACAATATGAACTTTATGAGAATGGCAGTGCTGTTTTAATAAAGGCTGTACTGTTCCAGAGATGTGGTTAGTGGTAAATGCCCCAAGAAGAAGACAGGGTTACTGGGTAAGTGATGGAGAAATGTCTAAGTCCATGAGTTAGACAGCGTGGTCACTTTGAAGGTATTCCATGTACTGCACCAAGCCATTACTGGAACAATGACACAAGTATAATAAATATTAACTAGGGCTCCATTCTTTTAAGAAGTCTGGAGCTGTCAAAATACATACTTTCTGAAAGTGTGCCCGTGGTCTCAGGAATATTAACAAAGTAAAATTCTCAACAGAGCAAGTCTATTTTGTCATCATTCTTATTTTGCCATTTTAAAGTGTATTTAAAGTATATGACATCATGTGGTATCAAATGTGAATAAACAATGCTAAAAATATGCCTGCATTACTTGTATATGTTATTCTTTTATATTTTAAGATAAACACAAAAGCAATAAAACTGCAAATATGACAGGTTCAACCTATCTGAGCCCTCATGGCAAACTGGGACTTCAAGGAACCCAGCAGAAAACTGGAAGTCTTGGAATCAATGACTTAAATTTTTAGTACAGCTTCTGAGTTATTTAAAAAAGAGAAGAGGTACAAGAAACTAGATATTTACATCGTGTATGAGAAAAAGCTGTTAAAAGAAATGATTTTATCAGTACTTAAACTACAATTTTATTATAGCATTTATTTCAAAGAAAAACCAAAGTGGATACTAAGGCATGAAAAGTATATGAAGATAATAAGAAATATAGAGTTAGATGTATATGTCTGTATATAGGAACTCTGAGAACAATATTCAAATATAATGAGTAATAAAATGTATAACAAACAGCAAAAATAACATATTAGACTAAAATTCTGTATCCAAATAGTCCATAGTTATATACTAGGTTAATGTCCAGAAGGGCCTTTATAAGCCTAGCCGTGCAATCCAACCCAATTGTGTCCCTATATATCATGTACTTTTACTAGGGGGGGTATGTTAATTAGGAAGTTTCCAGAGATTATATTTAAGGGTATACCAGTTTGGCATTATTGTCTGCCTCTGTCTGTATCAGAAATATGGGAGCCAGACCCAGGGTGAATTTCTAATTTCCCATCCATTGGTCAATGCTATATTTAAAAAAGGTTAGGGATGGGCTCTGTTTCACATGGCTGGGAATCCTGTTTCAGAGGATGAGGATCCTCTGAGACACATATCTGTCTCATACGCAAAATTTAAATCCTTGGATTTAGTGGATCTGATGTTTGTTTTGCAGATGTGAAAAAGTCCATCAGAGCTGGATCTGAATATGCTTTGGATGCTGGGCATAGATCACCACTCAGTATCCTGTAGGAGACAAAGGATAGACACAGGGCTTTAAGGCAATCTGTGTAGGACAATGTGTTTATACCTTGGATTCTCCTGGTAAGAAATCTTTGTAGGCATTCCAACTGTTGCATATGTTTGGTCAGGCTACATGCCGAAGGTGGCATTGGACTCAATGATGGGTCTGATAAGGGCCAAATACAATGGCACTATGACTTCTTTAGACCTGGATGCCATGTCCTTATTGATAAATTGGACAAATGATTTCTTATGACCTTGGGCACATGTTAGTCAAACTCCAGATTACTGTCCACATATGTTCCCACATCTCTGACTACTGGGTCAACTATTAGGGGTGACTTATAGATGGGGTAATTAGCCTGGGTGGCAGTTTTCCCAAAAGGCACTACAATGCATTTTTTGGTATTGAGTTTTAGTCTATGAATTTGGCACCAGTCATTTTTTGTGATAGACCCAATTGTAAGATATTTGTGTCATGGGAAATGTATGATAGCTCCATACCTCTCAATCTTTCAGTGCAAGAAATCTGGACAAAGACTGGCAAAATGGGGGGACAAAGGCCCAAAAATAGGGACATATTTTCCTTACACACATTAAAGGATGAAAGCGCTAATCAACAGTTTGGCTTCAGTGTGAATCCTTTCAGTTAGCTTTGTTTTTTTATTTCTGTTTCTTTCGTATAGAAGTTTAGAGTTTAATGTACTAGAATACTTCTTTTTTAGTCAGTTTTCAGTTATATTTTAAATATTATTCTTATAAGCTTAGAAAGTTGCTAGAGTAACAGGATTTGTTTTAACATACATTTTCTGAAAGATCTGAAGCTTGAAACTCAAATGTATGTCATTATTCAGTGACTTCAATCCTCAGATCATCCCCATAATTTGTCAGAAAAACACAGACTTTATGAGGAACAGACTAAAATATGAGCCAAAAATCTGGCCATTCTGTGATAATCTGTACAGTTGACAGGTATGGATAACTTCTAATTTGCAGTCATCTGCAAACTCAGGTAGCCAAAGGTCCTTGACATTAGCCTTTACCTCTAAGAAGTAGATGCCAAATAGTACAGTCCCAGCATGGAGAACTGAGATACCTTGCAGGTGCCTGGTCTCTTAGTGGAGGTGGTATCACTAGTCCTGACTTTCTGGGTCCTGTCTCTGAACCAGCCAGCAATCCAGTGAGTTATGTAGGAGTGTATGCCCAGTTCATTGAGTTTGCCAACTATACCCAAATAGGGTATTGTATCAAACACCATAGCCAGGTCCAGGTAGGTGGTATGCATTATTCCCCCTCATCCATTGCCTTGGTGGCCTTCTGAAAGATGTCCACCAGGTTTAGTAGCCAAGATCTTCCCTTGACAAAGCCAAACTGGGTTGGGTTCAGTGTCTGAAGGTTGTCTATGTCTTTGTTGATCATTCCCATTATAATTCATTCCATGGCTTT
Source organism: Protopterus annectens (assembly GCF_019279795.1). NCBI lineage: Eukaryota > Metazoa > Chordata > Ceratodontiformes > Protopteridae > Protopterus > Protopterus annectens. Next base: position 50,256,252 of record NC_056750.1, read on the forward strand.
GTATAGTAGACTAGTCAGACTAATAGGTCTGTAGTTTTCAGGGCTGGTTGATGGTTCACCCTTGTGAAGTGGGATAACCACTGCAATCCTCCATTATTGTGGCACAAATCCTGTTTTGAGAATATAGTTGAAAAGTGACTCAAGTAGTCCTGACAAGTCATACTTCCAGCTATTTAGGAGGCATCCCAAGATATTGTTGAACCTTATTGAGGCTGTATCTTTGGCCTTAACAAGTGCCCCCAGGACCTGCTCTCTGTTAATAGTTGGGGATTATGCAAGTATGTATTAAATGGAAGGTGGTGGGGACATGGGGGTGAAGTTTGAGCTGAATTTGTTAGCCAGCAAATTTATTAGGTCACTCTGCACAGTGAAGTTGGCTCCAGTGACCACCAGTTAAGCATACTGATGTGTGCTGCCTTTGAGGTTTTGGACATTGCTGTAGAAGGCCTTGTGATTTTCTTTAGCCTGTGAGGCTATCTTGACCTCACAATTGGCCTTGTTAGACTTGATCAGTTTTCTTAGCTTTCTGTTTAGTTTAATTAGAGAGCTCTTATAATCATGGAAGTTGCTGTACCTGATATTAGCCATGACTTTTTTTCTTTTGATATGTACCATGTTAAGGTTAGGATTCCACCAGTGTAGTTTGTTTTAGAGGCTGTTTTGGGTGACTTCTAGTAGGTATAGTAGCCACTGTACAGTCATTTACATGCTTGTAGTTTGCTTTGAAATAGTGAAAACTGTTACAGGGTTTGCTGGATATATTGGGCTGATTTTTATTTTGACAGAGACAGCCCTGTGGACTACCCTCACTAGTGGAGGATGTGTGTGTGTGTGTGTGTGTGTGTGTGTGTGTGTGTGTGTGTGTGTGTGTGTGTGTGTGTGTGTGTGTGTGTGTTGGGTGAGGGTGCAGCACTCTCACATATTGGTGAGTACCAGGTCCAGAATGCTTGAACCTCTGGTGGGTGAGGGCACTATCTGGTCATGGGTATTTGTGTTAATAAAGTCCAGGAATCGTTGTGGCTGTGAGTATGAGGCAGTGTGTGTTTCCCAGTCTATAAAGGGGCAGTTAAAGTCTCCCATGAGTAGGTAATTTGGTTTATGTTGAGTGTCACCAGTAGGTCTAGGTATGAACTATGAGATTATAGGGACATAGAAGGTGACTTGTTGCTTGCTAGGACATGATATGGGGCTTTGTCTATGGTGATTTGCATGTGGATAAATTCCAGGGCATCATCCCGTGTAACCAGTGTACAGTTATGCTTGCTGCTAATACAGATTTAGACTCCAGCTTTTGTCCCTGTCGTGCAGCTGATGGTCTAAATGTTTGGAAGGCACAGAAACCTTCCACTGCCGGAGTACTTCCTGTGGATTTAAACTACGTCTCCATAACAGCACAGATGTCTATATTCTCCAGAGTGAGGAGAGCTTGTAGGGAGTGAAGTTTCCTGTTTAGGTTCTTGGCACTGAGCAGTAACACCTTTAGGCTCCTGTGGGTTTTATTTGCTATGTCAGTAGGTTTTTCAAGTTGACATTGCTTAAAAGGCTCTAAGGGGGTGAATAAAGTTTCAGAAGTGTGGGGGAGACAGGTGCAGACCATCCTTTGCAAAACAATGGCGACTATTAGCCATATCCTCCCATGCTGACAAATATTGACTCTCCCTGGAAAGACACCAGAAACTAAGCCAATTATTTTTTTTTTACTAAAATAATTTTATTAAATTTTAACTAAGCCATTATAGAAGTCAATCATCTTTTGTTCATACTGTGACATTATCCTTGGTGAAGGTTGAATGCCACTCAATACAAAGCATGTACCTACCTGAGACAGATATTCAGAGTGAGAACAGCAATGTCTCTTTTCATATAGTCCAGGAAAGTATGCGTCAGGTCATCAATGCCCACATGGACTATGATAGAATCATACTGGTACCTCTAGTATAGTGACTTGAGTATATACATAACTTGGTGGATCCTGCTTCTAGATAAGCAACTAACCGTTGGCTTTGACTTGTTCAGTCTGCTGAGTAGGGCGTCTTTGTGTCATACAATAGAGTTCCCTATGACAAGATTCCTGAGTAATATGTTGGTATGCCTTATGGGCTTTGCTCTTGGGTCTCCATTGGGTATAGGAGTATGTGTGGTGTTTGGTGTTGCTTTTGATGAGTGCTTCAGAGATTGCTGAAGATAAGCATTGACATCTATAGTCTTAGAAGGTCTTTGAGATTTGGGAAGATTGCTTTTTAGTTGTTCAGCATAGGTTAGTCTGTGTGTGGTGGACAGTATGCATGGTGGATGTAGTATGCGTGTTCTTGACAACCTTGTTTGCATGGGAGATTTTTGCCTCTAGTGAAATTGTATATATGCGTCTCTCACATACGTTTTTGTTGTTTAAGGGTTAAATGGTTGCCTGTGAGCATGACACAATTACTACACTGTCTCAGGATGCTCATATCTACCAAGATGGCTATGGAGACATTAGGAAATTACATATCCTTGTTTTATGGACCTGTATTTGAGTAGGCTACTGTAGGTCATAGACTGGGTTATACAGAGGTCACCTTGAGTATTCTCTGGGATTTAGCACTACTCTAAGTTAGATGGTCCTAAACTTTGATAGTGATGTTTAATGTGCAATCTAGCTGCTCCAAGTTTGTCTCTGCACAGTGGCTTTGTTTTAGCCACACTAAGTTGCAAGTTACCATTCTAAGGGAAGTTTTGCAGATAAAATTTACTTTCTGGGTATTTGTGTATTTACAGGGCACTGTAAACCTCTTGATGTAATAACACCAAGAAAGATTGCTTGTGAGTGTAATGCAGCAACAAATCTTAAAATACCTTGACAAGGCAGTTTCAAATATTAAGAGACCTTTAGAATGATTTAGAGGCAAAATCAACAAGTAAAGCAAACTTAGCAGTAATACTCTGAACAGTTAACTTAAGTGCAAAACAATAAAATAAATCTTTTATTTGCCAAGAATGGAGCAGAATTAATTCAGGATCTTCTCAGAGTGTGTCAAGGCTGCCAAGTGGATGGGAGCTCAGGGAAAATGTGCAGGTGACAATTTGTGGTACGGGAGGTTTGATCAAGTGCAATACTGGTTTGCTGGGTGAACACTTAGTATTATGGATATATGGAAAGCAATGGGTGGCAAAGTACTTAAATAGGTTAAACAACAGACAATAGCAATGAAAGAGGGAAGGGGGGGACTTTGGAAGTCAGATTACCATAAGGGATGGAAGCTAGACACACAGCCTTTTAAAACCACAACAATTAAAAGGTGAGAGTGTTGGGGAAAAAAATCAAACTGCAGTTCAAGTCCTGTGGTTAGAATTTCAGAAATGCTTAGCTTAACGCCTCAGTGGAGGGTGGGGCAGACTCAAAGAACAGGGGAAAAACAGTAGCACTGTAAGCAGAAAGTCACTTTAATGCAAATTTAAGGAGGTATATAGAGCTATAAAAAGTAACGAAGCACAAATTCTGGAGCAGAATTCACAATACTGCCACTACTGCAATCCTGCCACAGATTAAGGCACCAGATTGCTGGAATACAACTTTAAACAGATACATACAGCTATAAAAAGTACTGAAATACAAATCCTTGAACAGAATTCACAATACTTCCACTACCACAATCCTATCACAGACTAAGGCACCAGACTATGTAGAGATTTACAAGTAACACTTATAATAAATGACTAAACGAGGCTCAAACCAGCAGCAGATCACAGCCCTACCACAACTGTGAAAGAAGCAAGAAGATTGTCCAGACTGGATTCAAAATACAAAAAAAAAATGTCTTTTACATGTAATTCTACTCATGGAAATAGAAGTGCTGTATAATGTGTAAAGAATGCTACAGTCTTGCAGTAATAGACAATCTTCACACAACCACAAATGAAGCTAAAAGACTTATGTCCCAGGACAAACTAACAATGCAAACAGATAAATAAAAAAAAGGAGAGGTAAAATAAAAGTATCACCACACATGTTACTATAAGTGCAACTTAAACTATTTAAGCAGAATTTAAATTAAAAGAAATGTCTTCCCTTTTGATAAAAAGCTTGCATCTCACACCTCTCAAGAGTCTCAAGCAAAAGTCCTTGGGTGGATGTAGTTCTGTGTTAAATATAGGAGAAAACAAACAACTGAAAATAAACAGAAATGGCAAAGGACACTCAGCACCACAATAAAACTCCCAAACGTTTATTAAAGTAACCGCTTATGGAACAATGTCTATACTTCTTCAGACTCAAGAAACAGTAAAAAACATAGTCTTTTAAGTACTCAATCAAGCACCTCCCTATACAGTCACATGACCCACATTGAAAACTGATTAATTAAAATTGATTAATTAAAATTAATTAAAGTAAAGTACTTCATACCCAACATCAATAAATTAGAAATTAAGCACTTAAATACTTAAATGTAATAAAATATAGCGCTTACTTTAATAAACGGTTGGAAGTTTTGTTGTGGTGCCATGCCCATTTCTGTTTATTTTAGATATAGGAGACTTATTAGAGAGGAATCCAGTCAAATAAACCCAGTACTGGAGCTCCTGTCCCTGTAGTTAGAATTTTAGAAACTTTTAGTTTAATGTCTCAGTGAAGGGTGGGGGAGACTCAAAGAATGGGGAAAAAAACAGTAGCAAAGTACACAAAAAAGCACTGTAATTCAACTTTAAACAGGTATATACAGCTATAAAAAGTACTGAAGTGCAAACTCTGGAGCAGAATTCAAAATACTGCCACTACTGCAAAAGTCCCACATCATTAATGTCCAAACAAACTTCAGATGTCCCATTGTTTGAGGAATAAATGTTACAAAACAGCACATTTTGGCATTTCCAGATGAACTTGGACTAAGAACCAAACATATGTAACATGTGAGCCACTAGAAAATATATTTAAATGCCAAAGTATACCACCAAAGTCCAGGGACACCTTCAACTTATTCATATAATTGACCAAAAGCAACTCCAGTAATAAAACCAATCACACACTGAATGGCAATTGCCCAAAGAACACCTCTGAAGAACAGAGTCCATAACATGTAGGACTTGATACTGCCAGAGGAAGTTCAACAGATATGATGTGCTTCATCCACATACTGGACAAACAGCTCTAGTACTGACATGCTACTCAAGTGCAAAGCTGTTACAAAATAATACAACAAAACAACAAACTACTAAATGCCTAAACACAGAAATGTCTGAATACAACAGAATTGTTCATGCCCACTTTAAAACAGTCAGTCTGTAGTAATGCAGACGTTTAATGAATACTGCGAATAAAAAAAAATCTGCTGCATGTGAAACATTTATTTCTTTTAAAGAAATGATGGGCTGCATGAAACTGTTAAACATTGCCATTCTTTCTAATGACTGGGACCATGACAGAACACCATTAAGTGTGTTCAGTTACTGCCTGTGCTTTGGACAGTATAGGGAATAGCACACCTCTGAGTGTGATCAAGGCATATGGGACAGTGTCTGGCTTTCACTTTATTTTTAGTGGTTCACAGTTAAGCAGACCAACTTCACCAAACACATACACAATGACAATGTTTATCCTGGCAATCAGCCCCATCTCATATACCACAAGGGCTATATTAAATCAGCGAACGCTTAAAATAGCAAACACTGATTTATCGACCCTTTAAAACTGAAACCTGAAAATCCCAAAGACACGAAACAGCAGGAACTTCGCCATTTCCTCCACTGTGGTGCAATCTCAAAGTTGGTATATTTAAGTAGGGGGGTGTGGGGGGCACAGCCCCCCACTTTATTTTGTGTTTTGAACTTTTTTTTTTGGTGGAACAGCAATTTTTTTCCCTGGGAAAAAAATCACTGTTCCATGTCTTCGGGATTTTCAGGTTTCAGTTTTAAAGGGCCGATAAATCAGCATTTGCTATTTTAAGTGTTTGCTGATTTAATATTGACCCTACCACAATTGTACTGAGTAGATTATTTATATACTACCCCTCTAGCACATAAACCCAGAATTCATGCTTCTGCCCCTTTTCCCTGGATATGGTCAGAAATCGGCCAATGTACTTGAGCTTGCCTGCTGGGCTGGGCATTTCTGTTTCTTCTTAACTTAACTGCAGATGCTTCAAGATGATTCTTTATGTAGCATGTGACATCACAGCAACATCGGCCCCTGTTCTCAGTCCTAAAACCTGATGGAGTTCTACAATTAGGAAGTTTTGCTTGTCAGTCTCTTTCAGTGCTTGGCACAGCAGTCCCTGCACCCAGGAAAAATACTTCTGGAAACTGTTTCCCTCAATTTTATTTTCAGTAGCCACCTCTTTAACCAGCCTAGCTTTACAAATGGCATCAAAATGTCCCATCTTGTTGAATTTTTTTACACTTTCTGCCATTTGCAGGGTACTTCTCTGACCCAGTATGTGAATGGTTACATCTCATGCACTTGGCCAAGCTTGCATTAGCTTTGCTTCTCATGTACAAGCTTGCTCTGGCCAGCATCATACTTTTTATTGAATTTCCAGTTTCTTTATGTTTTATCTCACAAATACCTCTTACAGTATTCATATTAGCATTTTGTCTCTTTACTACTTCAGCCTCTCAAGCAATCTGAATTGCTGTTTCCAAAGTTAAATTCACTTCTAACTGTAACTTTTGAAATCCTGTTGTATCAGCCAGCACGGTAACAATTCTAATCAGTTCACCCTTAGTTTTATCAAACCCTCAGTTCTAGAGACATGCCTGTATACTTCCTGTTGTCTTCCATTTACTTTTTATATACCCTGTCATTTGTCCAGATAACTAGCCTCACATTCCTCTGCAGCTACAACTAGCTTCCTTATTTTTTTTTAATTTTTTGTTTCTTCTTCTTCATACCCTTGTCCAAATCCCTAAGCACTCCATCCTATATTTGATTCATTCCCAGTAATTTCTTACTTCCCAGTTTGCCTCGTAACCTTATAACCTCACTCCATGTTCAGCATAATCCATGGACCTTCAAATCTCAGACCATCATGTGTGTCTTTAGATTCATACCCTTCTGTCCCTCTCTAAACCATATGATGATGATGCTATCACTGCTGACCAATGGCACCTTCATCTGTCCATTCCTGATCCCCAACACCTTAGTTAAGATCACATGCAAATATCTGTCCCACACCAGCTGGCTGAACTTCTCATGGTCCAAGAACTCAGTTAAAGTCCATTGCCTTTCTGCCCCATAACTTGGAGTCTCCCAGACAGCTCCTGGCAGACTGATAACCCTATTAATATAACCTTCATCTTTATTTTCAACCAGAGTATCTCATCTTTCTCCTTTAAGGTGCCTTGAAGGAACAGATACATTGCTTCAGTCACCAATACTACCACCCTGTTCTAGCTTAACCATCAGGATTTTTATTGGAGGTTCTGACCCTGCCCACTCCATCACTCACTTCATGAGTCAGTGTTTCTGTCTATCCTACCTTGACCAGATCATCACACCTCATTAATCTTTCCACTGTTATTCTGTCATTCCTGATCATCCTGTACCCTGTCACCTTCATGTCCACTCATTACTCTTTCCATTCTCTTTCATTCCTGATCATCCTGTACCCTGCTACCTTTATGTCTACCCCTCTTGATTTTGGCCCATGTTTCGGAAATACCAGCAACATCCATCCTCCACTCTCACATCAGTACTTGCAGGTCCCCCCCCACATTGACTGGACAGTACAGTATTACTGTTACTCATCCATACATGGAATCATACTTGTCTGCTCCTCTACACTATTCATGGTCCTTTTTTCTTTTTTCCTAGTGTCTGACTAATTTGCCCCCACATCTGCTACTGCAACATTTCCTCCCCCCTTCTATCTTTCTACTGCCACTTTTGGACTAAGATGGACCCTGTCACTAAGACAGAGCTGGTCTCCCTACCAGGTCGCTGCCCACTTTCTAACCAACGTCACGTCCTTCTTCCCTGCACACCTTCATATCCTGTTATTACACTCTAATCCTCTCATTGTTTTGCGTGATGCCTCCTAACGTAGGTAGCACTCTTATAGGATCATAGAATCATAGCAGGTTACTAGGCTAGTGGCACTGGGGCCCTTACAAGCCAAGCCAAGAGTTTATCACCAAAAAAGAAACCGCAGTCAGCACTTGTCACCCCCTGTCAGTAAGGGAAAAAGGTGGAATCCCTGGGACAAATTTATGGTTTCCCATCCACTTATCAAGATTACATTTGAAGAGGGCCAGTGAGGTACTCTGTTTGACATGTATGAGAAGTCTATTCCAGTGATGGGACAGCCTCCGGGAGACAAACCTGTCTCTCCAGCAGGTTTTGTTGAAGTCACATATTAGATTTAGGCCTATCGACCAGGTAATGTGCAAGGAGTTAGACTTATGGATATGGAGCATCTCTAGTAGGGCAGGATCCAATATTGCCTTGTAGATGAGACACAGATCACCTTTGAGCAAGCTGTATGATACCGAGTAGAGTAATAGTGATTTAAGCCTGTCCACATAGGATAGGTGTTGGAGGCCATGGATTCTCTTTGTGAGGTATTCCTGTGGCTTTTCCAGTTGGTGCAGGTGTTTGGAGAGGTACATAGCAAATGGGCCATTACACTCAATCAGAGGTCTAATAAGGGAGGAGTACAGAGAGGTAATAACATCTTTCTTTCTGTATGCAATCCCTTTACTTATAAGATGAGCCAAGTAAAATATTTTTCTGACAACAGCTGCCACATGATGGTCGAATGTGAGATTGTTGTCAACCTGAGTACTCAGGTCTCTCACTATAGGTTGTGTGCTTAGGGAGTTGCTGTTGATGTGGTAATCAGCAGGGGGCATGTTTTTCTGAATAGTATAATAATAATTTTTTTTTGTGTTTAACTTAAGGCCATGACTTTGGCACCAGTTATTTGTAGCTGTGAGACCCTCTTGCAGTATGTTAACATAAATTGGGGAGTCAATGACAGCACCCAACTTACAGTCATCCACAAGCTTGGCCAGCCACAGACCCTTTGTTTTTGCCTGGACCTCTGAGAAGTATATGCCAAACAGTAGGGGTCTCAGGACAGATCCCTGGGGAACACGACTAGTAACAGGTCTAATGTTGGAGGTGGCAGCACCTATTTTGACTTTGACCTTGTTGGTCCTGTCTGTGAGCCAGTTGGCCACCCATCCAACTAGAAAGGGATTAACACCAAGTTGTGTTAGCTTTTTGATGATGCCCAAGTGGGGGGTTGTGTCAAAGGCCTTGGCCAGGTTAAGGTAAGCTGTATGCACTGACTTCCCCTCATCCAGGGCTTTGGTGACAGTCTCAAAGTAGTCAACTAGGTTCAATAGGCAAGATCTGCCCCTGACAAATCTGAATTGGGTGGGGTTGAATGCTTGGAGATTGCCTATTTCTTTGTGTATGAGATCCATAATAATACATTCCATGACTTTACATATCAGACTTGTCAAGCTGATGGGGCAATAGTTTCCTGGGTCAGTAGTGACACCACCTTTGTGCAAAGGGATGACAATGGCAGTTCTCCACTCTGCTGGAATGAAGCCTGTAGTTAGGCTGTGGTCGAATAGGGTGCTCAATGGCGAAGCTAGCTCTTGCTGGAGATGGTGCAGAATACAGCCTGGGATACTATCAGGTCCCATGGAAGCTGTGTTCTTTGCCTTGGATAGTGCCTTTAACCCTTGATCTACAGAGATGTGAGGTGTGGGACACGTATTGGGGATGTCGACTGGGCCTTTGGGGGTGATAAGGGGGTAAAGTTTGCACTGAACCTATCAGCCAGCAAGTTGGCTAAGTCAGCAGGATCAGTGTAAGTGGCATCATTAAGTACTAGTTTGGAACAAACGTGGGCATTGCCATGGAGGTTCCTAACATAACTGAGGAAGGACTTGTGGTTTCCCTTTGTTTTGGAAGCTAGCTGCAACTCATAATTGGCTTTGGAGGTTTTCACTAGTGATCTAATTTGTTTGTTGAGCAGAGGAGGGAGTTTTTCTGATTTGGAATTTGTTCCTTTTTACCCTTGGACAACAGTTTCTTCCTTTTGTTGTAAAGCCTGTTGATAGAGGATGTCCATCAGACAGGTTTGTGTTTCCTTGAGGAGCAGATTTTAGTTCTGTTGGATATGGTGCTTGTATACTGCACTGGTATACTGTTCAGCATAGTTGTCTGCATCATCTGAGGTGGGGGGTTGAAGCTGCTGATACCCTTCCCTTAGGAGGTTGTAGTCAGCTTCTGAGATGTTTTTTAGCCTGGTTACGGCTGGGGAGGGGTTGGTGGGATAGAAATTTTGAATCAGACAGACCGATGATCTGATCTCACCAGGAAAGAACATACTATGGGAGTGGTACAGGGGTCACCCATGATGATGAGAACCAAGTCTAGTATGTTATCTCCCCTTGTAGGGGATAAGACCAGCTGATCTAATGTGTTTGAACTGATGAAGTCAAGGAATCACTGGGTGAGTGCATTAGTGCAGGAATAGTTCACCCAGTCTATGGTGGGGTATTTGAAGTCACCAAGGATCAGGGTGTTAGGGGGTACCTTGATGGAGTCAAGTAGGTCCAGGTAGGATAGGTGGGTGTCCTGAGACATGGAAGGGGGTCTATAGCTGGCTATAACTTGGATGTATGTCTTGCCAACTGTCAGTTGCACCTGGAGTAATTTCAGTGTGTCATGTTGGTAAACCATTCTGGAGGTGTGCCTGTCCTCAATGAAGATAGAGACTCTACCACCCTTAGTCTTTCTGAACTCATTTTGGGGTCAGAAAGTGTGGAATGAGGTATAGCCTTGTAAGTCAGGGGTGGTCTCTGCAGCCCTGAACCAAGTTTCCATGACTGCACAGACACTGGCATCTTCCAGTGTGAGGACAGCCTCCAGTGAGTGCATTTTCAGATTAAGGCTCCTAGCATTGAGCAGCATGACCTGCAATTTTCTTTTTGACAGATCTTTCTTCATTTTCATCACTTCTTCATCTTGGAAATGATAGCTTCATGCTACATCCAGGCATTTCTTTGCCATCTCCTTGACCCTGTCTATGACCTTCTGAATGGTTCTCTGAAGGCTGTTGGTATCTGCATGCAACACAACATGAACCTATCTCCTTGGTCACCCCCATTTTTGTTTGACCAATTCTACGCTTGAGACAGATTTCTTTGTGACTTGATCTCATCTATCCTGCTTGAAAAGAGACTTAGTCTCTTTCTGATTGAGGCTCAAAATGTCAAAACCATTTCTGTTTTCTCCATGCTATTTTTCCTCTCCTGCCCAGGTCACTATTCCTACATGCATCATTTCTCCCTCTGTCTGTACTACCCCAGCTCTACTCACTGTCACTGTTAGTTTGCAGTGCTATATTAGAGAAGAATATGTGGGCACACAGGATCACCTGACCCTTCTTCCAGTTTTCTCTGAATGACTTCTTCATCATGCTCCCTGAAGTCCCATTCGTGCTTAGAATCATAGCCACACCCCTGTCATGGCATTCAAAAAGCTAAGGCCTGGAGCTTCTGCACTATACATGAAACTGAAGAAAGTGTTATTCTGTATTCAAATGACTTTATAAAGAGTTATCTTTTCCATTTATAACACAATACCTCTGTGTATGTTAAAATTATAAGATAGTGTTTAGCCATTCCTGAACATGGTCAGACCTGTTCTGTTCATGGTGCATTTGAACTTGTTTAACTCTGCATTCGTTGTGCATGTTTGACAAGCTTCACATACTGTCACTTTGTACAAGTGTATTGCAAATTTCAAGTGCAGCACAAATGCATAAATAAATTGCCAGGATTAAAGCTACAGCAGCAAACTACCTCGAAGTGAAGCAGTGCTGGATAACTGGAGAGTTGCTGCTGCCCCTGCAAAAAAAGCCAGGGGTTATATTTTCCAGATTTAGATACCAAAGGACAGTCAGAATGTCAGGCAGGTGCTCAAATCACTGGATCTCCAGGGGCAGCTGTCATAGGTAAGGACAGATTATTTGCCAGTATGGTTCAACTGTCTATTTTTAGTGCTTGTTAAGACTGATTAATTATAAAAGAATTTAGATACCATGAAAGATCCAGTTAGAGGTCTAAAGGAAGCTGAAGCTGCACCCTGTCAGAAATATTAACTTTCTGTTTGTACAGATCTGATTCACAGTCAAACTACTCAGCTGTGACTGGAGCAGCCCCCCAAAGCCAAGGACAGGTGTTTTGGCAAATATTTGAGCACCACTTACCCTCTGCCTCCGTACACACAGAAACAGCAGCAAAGCATGAATAGTGCCAACCTTTCACAGTTCAACTTGAATCATTCAAAGGGGTTCCCACAGCTGTAAGTTACACATACACCTTATCAAATATCTGAGCACCACTTACCCTCTGCCTCCATACACACAGAAACAGCAGCAAAGCATGAATAGTGCCAACCTTTCACAGTTCAATTTGAATCATTCAAAGGGGTTCCCACAGCTGTAAGTTACAAATACACCTTATCAAATATCTGAGCACCACTTACACTTTGCCTCCGTAAACACAGAAAAAGCAGCAAAGCATGAATAGTGCCAACCTTTCACAGTTCAACTTGAATCATTCAAAGGGGTTCCCACAGCTGTAAGTTTCACATACACCTTATCAAATATCTGAGCACCACTTACCCTCTGCCTCCGTACACACAGAAACAGCAGCAAAGCATGAATAGTGCCAACCTTTCACAGTTCAACTTGAATCATTCAAAGGTTCCCACAGCTGTAAGTTACACATACACCTTATCAAATATCTGAGCACCACTTACCCTCTGCCTCCGTACACACAGAAACAGCAGCAAAGCATGAATAGTGCCAACCTTTCACAGTTCAACTTGAATCATTCAAAGGGGTTCCCACAGCTGTAAGTTACACATACACCTTATCAAATATCTGAGCACCACTTACCCTGTGCCTCCATACACACAGAAACAGCAGCAAAGCATGAATAGTGCCAACCTTTCACAGTTCAACTTGAATCATTCAAAGGGGTTCCCACAGCTGTAAGTTACACATACACCTTATCAAATATCTGAGCACCACTTACCCTCTGCCTTCATACACACAGAAACAGCAGCAAAGCATGAATAGTGCCAACCTTTCACAGTTCAACTTGAATCATTCAAAGGGGTTCCCACAGCTGTAAGTTACACATGCACCTTATCAAATATCTGAGCACCACTTACCCTGTGCCTCCATACACACAGAAACAGCAGCAAAGCATGAATAGTGCCAACCTTTCACAGTTCAACTTGAATCATTCAAAGGGGTTCCCACAGCTGTAAGTTACACATACACCTTATCAAATATCTGAGCACCACTTACCCTCTGCCTCCGTACACACAGAAACAGCAGCAAAGCATGAATAGTGCCAACCTTTCACAGTTCAACTTGAATCATTCAAAGGTTCCCACAGCTGTAAGTTACACATACACCTTATCAAATATCTGAGCACCACTTACCCTCTGCCTCCGTACACACAGAAACAGCAGCAAAGCATGAATAGTGCCAACCTTTCACAGTTCAACTTGAATCATTCAAAGGTTCCCACAGCTGTAAGTTACACATACACCTTATCAAATATCTGAGCACCACTTACCCTCTGCCTCCGTACACACAGAAACAGCAGCAAAGCATGAATAGTGCCAACCTTTCACAGTTCAACTTGAATCATTCAAAGGGGTTCCCACAGCTGTAAGTTACACATACACCTTATCAAATATCTGAGCACCACTTACCCTGTGCCTCCGTACACACAGAAACAGCAGCAAAGCATGAATAGTGCCAACCTTTCACAGTTCAACTTGAATCATTCAAAGGGGTTCCCACGACTGTAAGTTACACATACACCTTATCAAATATCTGAGCACCACTTACCCTCTGCCTCCGTACACACAGAAACAGCAGCAAAGCATGAATAGTGCCAACCTTTCACAGTTCAACTTGAATCATTCAAAGGGGTTCCCACAGCTGTAAGTTACACATACACCTTATCAAATATCTGAGCACCACTTACCTCTGCCTCCGTACACACAGAAACAGCAGCAAAGCATGAATAGTGCCAACCTTTCACAGTTCAACTTGAATCATTCAAAGGGGTTCCCACAGCTGTAAGTTACACATACACCTTATCAAATATCTGAGCACCACTTACCCTCTGCCTCCATACACACAGAAACAGCAGCAAAGCATGAATAGTGCCAACCTTTCACAGTTCAACTTGAATCATTCAAAGGGGTTCCCACAGCTGTAAGTTACACATACACCTTATCAAATATCTGAGCACCACTTACCCTCTGCCTCCGTACACACAGAAACAGCAGCAAAGCATGAATAGTGCCAACCTTTCACAGTTCAACTTGAATCATTCAAAGGGGTTCCCACAGCTGTAAGTTACACATACACCTTATCAAATATCTGAGCACCACTTACCCTCTGCCTCCGTACACACAGAAACAGCAGCAAAGCATGAATAGTGCCAACCTTTCACAGTTCAACTTGAACAATTCATGGAGCTGAATGCAAAGGGTTTCCTACAGTTACAAGTTACACATATACCGTATCACTTTATCTCAAATAAATAATTGTATGACTTTGTAGCAACAGTTTGCTTTACTTGTGCTGAATGAGCCAAGTAATATCACTATTTATGAGAACTGTAAGAAGAATAAAAAAAACAGCTAATGCAAAATATGTACATGAAATATAGCCACATCAAATGTGTTCTCAAGAAGTAAAGTGAAAGGGTACTTGCTACAATCCTTTTCTGTGATTTTTTTGAAGTTTTAGTTTTCATTTGCTCAGGTTTGCAGTGTTTATTTCTTCACCCACCTATGAGACTACACTTCATAATTCTTCATTGGTGGCTTTTTGCTTTTGCAATGGTTACATATTGTGACTGTCCCCATTGTCAGCCACCTAAATTACTATTATCAGACTATTTATCAGACTATTTGCTTTGGCTTCATGAAGAGTTGTACATGAATCCAAGATGTATAAAACTGCTTCTAATGTTTGTAGGCAGCTCATGCAATTAGTAGATTAAATGAGAGAAACAAAGAAAAAACATAAAAAATAAGCAAACCACTTGTCTGTCTTGGTCTGTGCAACAACAGCAACCTGTGCCTGTGTAAACCCCTTATAATCTAATGTTCATAAAACTGTTAGACCAAGGATATGTGCTGCAGTAGCATTGTCGCCTCACAGCAAGACATTGTCCCATTCAATTCTCAGCTAGAGCATCTTCTGTGTGGAGGCATGCGTGAATGGACGTGCCTTCGTTGAAGGCTGTGCATCAGGGCTGGTAACCTGGCACGTAAAAATCCACTACCAAACATTAATGGACCGGAGTTCCGCTGTGGCGACCCCTAACCGGGATAAGCCAAAAGACACAACAACACCAAGGATATGCACTACATGGACATAAATATACAGGTCATGTGCTTTACCAGACTCCACACATGCCTTTTGGGTTTATAATGAGTACCAAGCACCAAAGATAACAGATGAAAGTGAACTATGTACATGCCTCATAGCTTTTACTTTATGTACATGCAGGCATGTTTTCTGTGTCTACAGACATTATGTCTAATGAACAATAGCTGGAAAGTGAGATTATTGAATTGATTGTTCCCAATGCAAGGGACTTATGCTTAGCATAAGGGTTAAAATGGCTGCTGGCATGCCATACCAGGAGTATCCCTGTTGATAACAGCATTGCATTTGCAGTCCCAGCAGTCCTTCATGCACTGGTTGTTAACATTTCCTTTACAGCAGGAGCAGCCACAGCTGTGCACTTGTGTAACAGTAGGCACATTGGGATTATGATAGTTTTTTCCAGTGCAGATAGCCATCAGGCAAGTGTCAGCCATATTGTAAAGCCAGAAAAGGATGTGTGATAATAGGGCATAGTATGTCATGATGCTGAAGGTAAGTAGTGACAGCTACCTTTCACCTCTTGACTGCTTCTTCTTGTCCATGTCTGTATGTCTGTACACAGCAATTACATTTTGTGCAGATTCAGTTGTATTTGTATCAACAACTTAACTAGCAGCGTCCATGAAGTGCTCTATCGTAATGCAAAACTTAAAAACATAGCCATAGTGATGGACTTATCATAACCTAATGAAACATGAAGGACATTCCTCCCATAATAAAATAGTTTATTCAGGCTCTGTCACACATGATGGCTAATAGTCCATACAAAGGATTGTCATGCTGCCCTTAGGAAGGACAGTCAGGAATCCTGATCTGTCCATTGTACTAAGAAAAGTATGCACTACCCTTAAGGATGGAGAACTGCATTTCCACAATACTGGGTTACATTACCTCATAGTTGCAACAAGTATGTGCCATTTAATGGATGTATTGTTGCAGCAGGACTGTCATTTAATTACATACATTATTTTTGAGTCTGTAAATATTTTGTCAGAAACATCAAAGCACAGAACAACTGTTGTTGCATGTATATATGATTTCAGGGGTGTGGCTGTTTGTTTTTGCCAGTTAACATTATGAGTCCACATGGGATTCATAATGGTTACCACTTAGTCTACTCTATGTGTACACTTAGTGTAGCCATTCTGAGTGAATGGAAAGTACAAGCTATGTGGTAGGGATGTTCTTGAATACAGAAAGTATACACTTAGTGGTAACCTTTATGAACCTGAAGTGGGTTTTCAGAGCTGGGTGTTTCATTTTGTTTTTTTGTTTTTAGTTTTTGAACTGCTGTTGCTGTTTGATTATAGTATAGTTTTCAGCAGTGGAATGTTGCAGACATGAACGAGAACTACTGTTGGGTTTACCCTTTCTCTGTATCTGTATGTCTATGCGTTTAGCACATCTACATGAGGAAGAAATCTGTGGGAGGAGAATCTTGTTTACGCTGAAAAACGTACTTCATTGTAGACATTTCTAGTACTGTTATATCTATGATCATATGCTGATGTTATAGGGCATAAATTTAGTGCCCTTAATGTCTTGTGATGGACCCATTGCAACACAAGTCTGATACTGGGGAACAGCTTGCCTTATCCGATGCTAAACAATGGACAACTAACTTTCAATTATAGTTTTGTTTTACTTCGAAGCCTTGCACCATATTACTGTCTATCATTAAAATGCAGAGTTTTATTCTTTACCTTGCAGACAGTTTATATATTGCTACATATATTTTCAAACATAATTAATAGTACATAGTTATTCTCTTAAAGTAGTCCAGTATAGACTAATGAAGAAGCTGGGATATAAGCCACTGTGATGTTGTTACTTCAGTATTGGAACAGTGCACATTTTAAAAGGTCATTAAGCATGTTCCTTTAAAGCAAGTATATAATACTGTACTTCAAGAAATCAAAATGCAAAGCCATAACTTCTTAAGAATGTGTCTAAGATGTACTTTATGTGCCAGGACTGCAGTCATTAATATGTTTATTGTTCTTGTTTTGATATTTTATGGCTAAACTGGCCACATTCAGAATACAGAGAGCTCTGCCTGATGTATGTACTTCCTAATAAATATTAAATGTTAAATAAAAGTATGCAGTTAGGAAGTGCAATGAGTATTTATTTCAGTCATCTAAAAAAACAACTCCTTGTAATAAGTGATTGCCCCCCCCCCCCCCCAAAAAAAAGGACTAGTTTAACTACTGGAATATGCTGGTTCCTTATTTTGCTTCATCTGTATTAGCTGTTGATCTAGTAAGATCCAAGTTTGTACTTACATGCATAAATAAATCTTTATAAGTATCTTGAATAAAATTAAGAATAATAACATTGCGATAAATGGAGTTTTAATGCTTGTTTTCTTAATTGTAGCACTTTTGGACTTTCTCGATGACAAG
The DNA here is from genome assembly GCF_019279795.1 of Protopterus annectens. Lineage (NCBI taxonomy): Eukaryota > Metazoa > Chordata > Ceratodontiformes > Protopteridae > Protopterus > Protopterus annectens. The sequence goes on from NC_056750.1 coordinate 50,274,085, forward strand.
GAACACCTCCTGAGTGAGTATTTTTAATGTGCATTTCACTAAAAACTTCATGTTCTAGTTTTAACTTGGCTCTCTAATAACTTTTCATTTTTCACTTCATTTGCTAATTGAATAAGACAATAAACAAATATGGTATATGCATATGGAAATAAGTTATGAGTGCAACTCAAATGAAATTTATTTGAACTGTTCCCTTTCTTTTTTTTTTTAATATCTGCTGCAAATTAAATAGCAAAATTACAACTTGCAGATGTGATTTTTTTTGTTTTACATTTTTCTTGGGAAACACGAGTCAGGTGAGTAATGATACGGAATCAGACATTCATTTTAAATATTTTGACTATTTTGTGTATCAGGCTAAATGATATAACTTTTTAAGTCATGCTGAAATTTCAGTCTACATATGTAGAATGATTTTAGGTTTCATAATTGACTATTATTAAATATTTATACATTACAATATTAAATATTCAAAAAGACACAAACTCAATTTCTAATGCATTTTAAACTATATATATATATATATATATATATATATATATATATATATATATATATATATATATATAATGTGATGCCCCTACACTGGCCCAGTAATAAAGGAGCCTCAATCCTCACCACTGGCAACAGTGACAGATGTACACAATGGGAGGATGACAAGTACACACACAGTAAAGTGTAATTTCCCTTAAGAGCACACAGAGATTACAGTCAGTCTTGGGCTGGTTTCTCCCTCTTTCTCCAGCTCCCAAATAAGACTCCCCACTGGCACAGCTATAGGGTTAAGATTTCAGCTGAGGGGCCAAGCCAAGATCTCCAGCACCATCTCTGCCCAACCAGTGCTTCGTGTCCCTGCCCAAGTAGCTGACACACACACACACACACACACACACACACACACACACACACACACACACACACACACACACACACACACACACACTTTGAGATTTGATTTATATACAAACACACACACACCTGGGGAAGGCTGGCACAGGTTTACTAACTATGTCCCCTTCTGCTCAGATTATAAGGTAGTTTCTACTGCCATGAACACCTACTTATCAGCTACTATAAGGCCCTTACAAAGGGTGTCCAATCCTGCTGTGTAATGGCACTATTAATCCAAATGGTAGTTTTGACCAAGCACCACGCTCTTAGGAGTGGCCTGTACAGTGTCACCAAATACATATGCAAGTACGCTAAGAGCTTAAATATGTCTCAAAAATATCAGCCACAAATATAGGTTTAAATATATTTAAGAATAAATAAGAAAAGAACAAGACAATACTCAGAAAACAAACACAGTTACTTCAGTGTTCGGAATCACACAAAATATTTTAAAACAACTTTGCAGGACAGTCTCAAATAAATACAGAAAACATTAAAACTAATCTTTACTATATTCCTATCTATATCTAAAAGACATACTATGCCCTCAATCTTACATACACCCAGGCAGTTGCAGATGATGATGATGAGTGGATGTTCTTGCTACTTCCAAGACAAAAATAGAAAATGCACAGTCGCACTCTGAGAGAGTTCTTAAATCAGTATCAAATATTACTGCTGGGTTAGCTTGGATGACATCACTTTTTGTCACCTGACTTTAGTTCCCAAGCTAAACCAGAAGCTTCACAGAATTTAACACCTCTGTGTGAGAAATACATATCTCTCAGAACCGTGCAGCTGTAGGAAGTCATAAAGCAATAAAACACTTTTAACATTTTAAACCTAGTAACTATTTCTCTCCAAGACAATAGACAAAAATGTGTAGCTCTAGACAAGCTGTCTGCATGCTGCATTGAAACTAACTTTCATAGCACAATTGTAGAGCACTTAATTTCAACTTATTTGCTTGAAGTTTTGTAAGTTAACCTTCAAAGTTCCAGCAGGGTATGCTGTGGTTACATTTTTGAAGCTCACTACATAACATACAGTTCTGTATAAATCATATCAATATTCACAAATGACATAGACTTATTTACAAAATTCCAGATAGCTGAGCTGGCAGTGTCACATCCCCCAACTGAAAACTCAAACTAGCTTGTCAAGTGACCCTTGAGAAATGCTGCTTGAGAGGGTTGACCCTTTCTGGGAATACCTTACCCCATTCCCTGTCTTGACAGCCCATCTGTGTTGGCATTGCTAACCCCACTGTTGTGCTATACTGTCATACACATGCTTGCAACCCTAGGCTCCACCTTAGTAACTTGACATTTTGCTGGCTGGCTTGATGTAGCCATTTTAAGGGATTCTGGTCTATAACTACAATGTATTTCCTTCCATACAGATAAGGCTGACATTTCTGCAGTGCCAACACTATGGCTAGGCATTCCTTTTCTACAACTACATAGCATTCTGCCCTGGATTGAAGCCTATGACTAAGATATACCACTGGGTGCTCTTGTCTCTCTGAGGAAACCTAGTTAAGTTCAGCCCAAACCCCATGGTTTGAAGCATCCACCTGCACAACAAATTCTTTTCATGTAATCTGGACTGGCTAACACAGGGGGGGGGTCATCCAAAATTCCTTTAAACTTCTGGAATGCCTGCACACATGCCAGGGTCCACACTATGTTATCTGGTCTGTTTTTCCTTGTCAGGTCTGTGAGGAGAGCAGCTATGGTGGTATACTTGGGGACAAACTTTCTGTAGTACCCTCCTGTCCCTAAGAATGCCCTCACCTGCTTTTTGGTAACAGGGGCAGGCCATGCCTGAATGGCTTCAACTTTGGCAGGTTCTGGTCTGATCTTACCACTTCCCATTCTAGGTCCCAGGTTGGAGACCTCTGCCATATCCACCAGACATGTGCTGGGCTTAATGGTCAACCCTGCCCTCTATAGTCTTCCCAGCACCTCCCTGACATGCTGAAGGTGCTCTTGCCAGGAATGGCTGTATCATCTAGGTAAGTAAGGGCAAAATCTCCTGTTCCTGCTAGGATATGATCTACCAGCCTCTACAAAGTGGCTAGGGCATTTTGCATCCCAAGGGGCATCTTTCAGAACTCATACAAGCCAAAAGGAGTCATGAAGGGTGACCTCTCTCTAGCACTAGGAGTCGAGGGCACTTGCCAGTAACACTTGGTAAGATCAATGCTGGTAGGATACTTAACCTCACCCAGATGCTCTAGGGCTTCATCTGTCCTAGGCATGGGGTAAACATGTGACTCTGTGAGACTATATTTAATTTCCTGTAGTCCACACAGAACCTGGTGTTGCCATCCTTCTTTGGTACCGGCACCACTAGGGAGGCCCAGGGACTACTGGACTCCTGAATTACCCCTAGTTCCATCATATACTGTATATCCTCCCTCAGGATCTGTTTGACTCTCTCAGGCACCCTATAAGGGGCCTGCTTAATAGCCTTTGGGGTCCTGTATCCACATGGTCCTGCACCAGGTGGGTGCACCCTGGTTTCCCAGTGAACATGACCACAGATCCCTGTAACATTGCTCGGATTTCATGAACCTGGGTAGGGGATAGTTGCTGGGACACTGCTATGCCTTCCACTGAGGTGTCAGTCTGAACCTCACTGAGGAGATCCATCAGCAGATCCCCCTCAGACTCCTTCTGCCATCCACTGCAAATACTCATCACAAGGGCCTCCCTATCATGGTAAGGTTTCATCATGTTAACATAGTACAATTTGAACCTGCCTCCTGCCTAGCAGTTCTACCATTTAGTTAACATCACTGACCTTCCTTAACACCTTGCAGGATCCCTTCCAAACTGCCTGCAGCTTGTTGTGTCTGACAGGAATGAGAACCATTACCTGCTGCCCTACAGCATACTCTCTAGCTCAAGCATTCCTGTCATACCAGAACTTTTTCTGCTGTTGGGCTTCTGCCAGGTTCTCCTGGGCCAAGCCCATGAGCTCCCTGAGCCTTGTCCTGAGGTTTAGGAAATTTGCCACAGCAGACTCATTGTGGGATTCACACTCACCCTCCCACTCATCTCGAATCATATCTAGAGGTCCCCTCACCCTATGCCCATACAACACCTCAAAGGGTGAACAAGCTCTGGATTCCTGAGGCACCTCTCTGTAAGCAAACAACAGATGGGGCAAATATTTGTCCCACTTCCTCTTGAACTGGCCTGCAAATGCCCATAGCATGGACTTGAGTGTAGAGTTTAACCTATCAGCAAGACCATTAGTTTTGGAATGGTACGGGGTGGTCTTTAGGTGCTTCACCCTGCAGTGCTTCCACACACAGGCCAGCAGGTCTGACAATAAATTGGCACTTCTGTCAGTCAGTATTTCTTTTGGGAAACCTACCCTGATGAAAATCTCTAACAAAGCATTTGCCATCTTTTTTGCCTCAATGGAGGACAGAGCCACTGCCTCAGGGTATCTGGTAGCATAATCTACTATCACTAGGATATATGTTTTCCCTGTGGAACTTGGGGTACTCAGAGGCCCCAGAACATCCATAGCTACCCTCTGAAATGGCTTCTCAGTCACAGGCAAAGGCATCAAAGAAGCTTTCACCTTGTCTCCTCATTTGTCTACCTTTTGGCACTGCTCTCAGGTCCAGCAGTACTTTGTTACATCTCTGGAAATCCCAGGCCAATAAAAGTTCTGCATAATATGCCTCTTTGTATGTTTTATGCCCATATGACCTGGAAAGGGGAATATCATGGGCTATGGCTAGAAGTGCAGACAGTAGCTCTCGGTACTACCATTTGCTGTATGCCTTCCCTCAGGGGGTCCACTCTCTATTTAGTAACTCTTTGTCCCAGTATACAGACACCCCTTTCTCTTGAGAATCAGGTGCATCACTAGCTACATTTCTCAGGACTTGTAATGTAGGGTCTGAGAGCTGAGTCTGTCTCAACTCTCTCTTTGTAACCCTTCCCAGCTCCCCTTCCACTGGATGTCTGGTATCCTCTGACAGCGGTGCCTCACTGTCAGCCTGAGTACTACTAATACTCACCTCTCCCCTTGCAGTCACTCTGTCCAAGGAAACATCAGTACCCACAAGCAGCTATGGCTCACTTTCAGCCTCACTGCTACAGGGTAGCTCCATCCCAGAAGTAACCTCCTCACCAGTCCTGGCTGCAAGTGTGCAGTCTGTCTGGGTCTCCCCAGGCTACCAGACCCACATGCTTGTCTCCAAGCCTGACTGCATGTAAATGCATGCACACAGGGTACTGCATTTTCAAAATAATTCCATATCAGAACATCTGCAGGGATATCCTCAAACACACCTACTTGCTGGATTCCTTTTCCACCCTCCCAGTCAAGGTGAATCCTAGTCAAAGGTATTTGGAATGGGGACCCTCCTAAAGCTCTGACTGGAGTAGACCACCCAAGCAAGTAGTGCTCCTCTGTAACCATTGCAGGCTTCACAATTGTTAGGTCAGAGGCTGTATCTCTCTTAGCAATGTCCTCTTTCCCATTCAGTAAAATAGGATGTAACCTCTTGTGATAGTTTGGTACCCTTGTTGTCTCGAGACAACATACTGCTGGGATTATGTCATTCCCGCTAACTGGCTCCCCCACCTTTTGTTCCCCACCTTGCCTCCATGGACATCTATATGCTACATGGCCCACTGGTTGCATTTAAAACATTTAACCCTTGGTCCTGGATGTGTATCTGGACTAGTGGCTTCCCCTGCTACTGGCGGACTCTGTTATGGGCAGTCTGGACTGCCCACCATGGGTTCCCTTACACCCATGAGCAGCACGGGATGTCCCTTTCCTGTGCAGTGATGCCCTGCTTGCTAGGCATAGGTCTCCCTTCTCCCCAACTCATCTGCAGTAGTGCATTGTATGTCAGCTAACCAGATCCTCATACCCTCAAGCAAAGTGCTAAGGGCTTGTTCCCTCACCTATCATGGGCTATTGCTAGAAGTGCCAAACAGTAGGGTCTGGTCACTGCCAACTGCTATATTCTCTCACCCGCTAGCCCTCCCTCAGGGGTCCACTCTCTATTTAGTAACCCTTTGTCCCAGTATACAGACTCCCCCTTCCCTTGATAATGAGGTGCCTCACTAGCTACCTCTGTCAGGCCTTGTAATGTAGGGTCTGAGAGCTCAGCCTGTCTCAACTCTCTTTTTGTAACCCTTCCCAGCTCCCCTTCCACAGAAAGTCTGGTATCCTCTGACAGAGGTACGACACTGTCAGCCTGGGTACTATTACTACTCACCTCTGCCCTTGCAGTCACTCTGTCCAAGGGAACATCAGTACTCACAAGCAGCTGTGGCTCATCTTTAGTCTCACTGCTACAGGGTAGCTCCCATCTTGAAGGTGGTCATAGCATCCCCGTATTCTTCCCTTATAAGACCGATTATTGAATACAATGCCCCTTTTGGCATGTACCTCACAAAGCACATGCAGCAGCTGGAGAGACCACAGAAATTCCTCACCTGGCGAATCCAGGGCTTCAAACATCTACCCTACACAGATAGGCTAAAAGCCCTGTCCCTCTCCTCAGTCTCCTACAGACTCCTCAGAGGTGACCTCTATCTGGCATACAAAGCAATCTCAGACCCCACCCTGATGGGACTGCCGCATATCTGCAAGTCAAGCTCCACTCGAGAAACCCTCAAGTGAGATCTCACCCTGTTCTGTGACATCAATTGGACTTGTTGGTGGGACAGATTTATGTCCCAGAGAATCCCCCTTTTGTGGAATAGACTCCCTCTCCACATAAAGCAGAGTACCACCTTAAACCTTTTTAAGCACAACCTGGATAACTGGATGGGGAACAGAAAATACACCCCTGGGATTCCACCTGTGTCCCTGCTGGACAGTGGCAGAGGGTGCTGACTTGTTGGAACATGGGATAAATTCTTGGCTAGGCTTGTAAGGGCCTCAGAAACAATAGCCCCATAACTTCCTAAAATCCTATGACCCCAAGTAACCACCTCAGCAGTCCTGGGTGCAAATGTGCAGTATGCCTGGGTCTGGTCTACCAGACCCGCATGCTTTCCTCCAAGCCTGACTGCGTGTAACTGCATGCACACAGGGTACTGCATTTTCAAAATCATTCCCTATCAGGACATCTGCAGGGATATCCTCAAACACACCTACTTGCTGGCTTCCTTTTCCACCCTCCCAGTCAAGGTGAACCCTGGCCAAAGGTATTTGGAATGGGGCCCCTCCCAAAGATCTGACTGGAGTAGACTGCTCAAGCAAGTAGTGTTCCTCTTTAACCATTGCAGGCTTCACAATGGTTAGGTCAGAGGCTGTGCCTCTCTTAGCAATGGTCTCTTTCCCATTCACTAAGATAGGATGTAAGATCTTGTGGTAATTTGGTACCCTTGTTGTCTCGAGACAATTTACTGCTGGCATTTTGTCATTCCCACTTACTGGCTCTCCCACCTTTTGTTCCCCACCTTACCTCCATGGACTTTTATATGCTACATGGCCCCACTGATTGCATTTAAAACATTTAACCATTGGTCCTGAACATGTATCTGGACTAGTAGCTTCCCATGCTAGTGGCAGATTCTGTTGGGGAAGTCTGGGCTGCCCACCATGGGTTCCCTTAGACCCATGAGCAGCACCGGATGTCTCTTTCCTTAGGAGTGATGCCCTGCTTGCTAGGTATAGGTCTCCTTACTTCTCCAACTCATCTGCAGTACTGCATTGTCTATCAGCTAACCAGATTTTCATATCCTCAGGCAAAGTGTTATGGGTTTGTTCCCTCACCAAAAGGTCTGCCAGCCTTCAAAAGTGGTGACATGACATCCACTCACCCACATATGAAATAAGTTCTTAGTTCAGCAACATATTCACACACACTTTCATCTCCCTTCCATCTATAAGCTTCAGGTATTAACTTAAAACATTCCAAAAGACAGTTCTTTACAACATAATTTAAACAGTCGGTATCAGACAATTTACAAATAACAGTTAAAGCTTTACCATGAAGTAAGGGGGTCAGGAACCATACCCAGAGCCCTTGGTCAACATTTTACTGTTTACATAACCTCTCAAACATGTGAATGAAACTATCAAAAGTATCCTCCTCTGTAAATTTGGGAAGAAATTTACTGACCTTTGTTGCTTCTGGGGTTCAGTTACTCCCTTCCCCATTACTTCCATGACTCTGGCAAAGAGTCAGCATCTCTTTTTCATGTTGCCTTTGCCTCTCCTTCTCCTCAGTCTCAAGCCGTCACAGTTTCTAATTTCCTCAGCCTTCAGACATCAGTTTCTCATTTTCCTCAGCCTCTAGATGTCTCAAGTCTCTCTGCTGCTTCTATTCCCAAATACTTGGCCTCCCATCTCAAGTCTCTTTAACTCCAGATGGATTTTTAAGTCCTTTGTGGAAAAGTTGAGCTGTCCATTTTCTGAGAGTTGTACATCTCAAAGGCCAATCTGATTGTCCTCTTGGTTGCTACTTTGCAATGCAGTTGTGACTAAAGCTGCAATCACGTCTACTTTAGTCAGGTTGGCATGCACCAGTCCTTTAGCCTGGTACATCTCAGCAAATGACTCCTTGTCAGATTGCCATACTCCTCTGCTGACATGCTTGCCTGCTCTCCCTGACTAAGCTAACAAAAAAATAAAACAATTGTGATATGAATAATATTCACTGCATGGCTGATTGAGAGTACAAATACCTTCAATACCACTGTACACAGGCCACAGGAATTACACCACTACAGGCCAATTAATATGTGATGTGGCTAACCCACTACCACCAATTAATATGTGATGTGGATATTTCACCAATGTTAACCAATTAATATGTGACATCCCTACACTAACCCAGTAATCAAGGAGCCTCAATCCTCACCACTGGCAACAGTGAGGGACATACACAATGGGGAGATAACAAGTACACACACATCAAAGTGCAATTTCTCTTAAGAGAACACAGATATCACAGTCAGTCTGTGGCTGGTTTCTCCCTCTTTCTCCAGATCCCCAATAAGACTCCCCACTGGCATGGCTATAGGGTTAAGATCTCAACTGAGGGGGCCAAGCCAAAACCCTCAACACCCTCTCTATCCAACCAGTGCTTTGTGTCCCTGCCCGAGTAGCTCACACACACACACACACACACACACACACACACACACACACACACACACACACACACACACACACTTTGAGATTTGATTTATATACAAACATACTCACACCTGGGGAAGGCTGGCACAGGTTTACTAGCTATGCCCCCTTCTGCCCAGACAATAAGGTAGTTATCACTGCCACCAACCCCTACTTATCAGCTACTATAACGCCCTTACAAAGGGTGCCCAATCCTACTGTGTAATGTTACTATTAATCCAAATGGTAGTTCTGACAAAGCACCACACTATTAGGAGTGGTCTGTACAGTGTCACCAACTACATATGCAAGTACTCTCAGAGCTTAAATGTGTCTCAAAAATATCAGCCACAAAGATAGGTTTAAATATATTTAATAATAAATAATAAAAGAACAAGGCAATACTGAGAAAACACACAAAATTACTTCAGACTTCAGAATCACAGGAAATATTTTAAAACAACATTGCAGGACAGTCTCAGATAAATACAGAAAAAATCTAAACTAATATTTACTACATTTCTATCTATATCTAAAAGAGATACTATACCCTCAATCTTACGTACAGCCAGACAAGTGCAGATGATGATGATGATGACTGAATGTTCTTGCTAGGTCCAAGACAAAATACCAAATATACAGTCTCTCTCTGAGAGAGTTCTTAAATCAATATCAAATAATACTGTGGGGTTAGCTTGGATGACATCACTTTTTGTCACCTGACTTTAGTTCCCCAGCTAAACCAGAAACGTAACAGAATTTAACACCTCTGTGTGAGAAATATATATCTTTCAGAATTGTGCAACTACTTGGAAGTCATAAAGCAATAAAACAACTTTTTACATTTTAAACCTACTAACTATTTCTCTCCAAGACATTAGAAACAACTTCTAGCTGTAGACATCCTGTCTCCTTGCTGCATTGAAACTAACTTTCATAACACAATCATAGAGCACTTAATTTCAACTTATTTTCTTGAAGTTTTGTAAGTTAACTTTCTGTGTTCCAGCAGGGTTTGCTGTGGTTACATTCTTGAAGCTCAGTACCTAACATATAGTTCTGTATAAATCATATCAATATTCACAAATGACAGAAGTATTTACATAATTCCAGATAGCTGGGCTG
>NC_056750.1:50284715-50362215 GCF_019279795.1 Protopterus annectens
CTTTCAAACAGTATTTAATGGAAGACGAAACATATGATGTACAAGTTATTGATTTATTATCACTGTTGGCCAGTGGCATGCTTCTTCAACTGAACCATCCTTTATTTGCAGATGACATTGCTCCGCTTAGCTACTTGCAGAACGTTACTCGGTTAACATCCATGTACATTTCTGCACATACCTCTACTCTTGCACGGACAGCTTACTGTTTCATGTATCGCATATTTTACATCATTTGCATAGCTTTCACCTACAAATGGGGTAATTTGCATATCCTAACATTGTCCGTTACAGCGTTAGGCTTCGAGGGGCTGTGTTACACGCCACCTACAGGATATTGCCTGAACAGCTACGGCAGACATCTTGCCTTGGTTTCTACTCCTCACTCTACTCAGACACCTCAACCAAAGCTTCGCAGGAATCCTGGCCTAAGCTTTGATAAAAAGTGTGCTAATATGTCATTTGTGGGAGTAGGCATGGCTGTAGGTATGTTTTGACCTGTTACGTCTGTCATTTATACAGAGCACCTCCCACTTTCATCATTTGTAGAGTTGACAGCCCTATAGGGACTATATGTATAGCTGTGACATTGACAAGTCCACACATACCTGCAGTCAATACTAAACTGACTACTTCAGCACTTTTCATACCTTCAGATTTGTCTTGTAGTGGTATAGTCAATGATACTGTTTCCTTATATGTATATCTGTTTCTGATACAAGATATGTCATTTTATTACACCACTACACACAATATATGGAGAAATCACAGGCCAGATGCCATTACATTCCTTTTTAAGGACACACCCGCCCAGAGTGTTGTGTTCCTCACAAAAGCCAACAGGTGCTGATCAAAACATATTCTTCTATCATCTACCTTATGTGTTCTTGGTATTTGCGCTTTCTGTCAGTGGCAGAACTCACATGCGTGTGTGGGAGACTGAACACTGTCTCGGGGACACTGCATAGCACCCTGAGGGACACATTTATGTTGTTTCTATTAACCTTTCACATTGACTATCACAGGGCATTAGTATTCATCCTGATTTGTCGAGGTACATGCTTTTGACTTATACATGTTTTGTCATTTGTCATCACGTCTTTCTTCACACCTGTCCACCTAATTGCACTAGTTCTGTACATTTATTTAGGTCAGGGTTACCTTCATACCTCTCAACTGTACACATTTTGGGTAAATGCCCCTAACTTACATGTCTGATTTTGTTCCTTTTTTAATAATATTGTGCAATGCCTTTCTGATAATTTAGTGGGAAGTCATTTGGGACTGTGGGGTTAGACGATAATGACAGACATTTGTTATTTACAATTAATAACCCTCAAAACATTCATACTATTGACTGATCCATTATTCTATCCACGTTCTGACTTTGTACCTGGAATATTTGAGATATTTCCTATTTGTACTTATTTTAAAATGCCTTTGTCCAGATGTCTTATTCTGATTGAGAGGTATGGTTACCATCTTATTCATATGCATGTACGTCCATGATAATCACTTACACGACACTAATATAACTCCCTACATCTTCCCCCAATAGTTTACACAATATCCAGTAGATGGGTTCTTCATTTTTGGAAGTTAGAGGTGTCTGCTATACCCACATAGGTATATTAATCACTCCCATGGGGCGGACCTCATAAATCTGTGCCAAACAACACCTAGGCACCTAGGCCCATTATTGCATACCCATGATTCCCATACCTGACACCCCTCCACAGTAGTCATAAGACATATTTAATGTGAGCGATAATAAAGTATGAAGACACTTCTAAGCACTATCCACTCTCCGCATGTTGGTACATATGTCTTACATTCTGTCAACCCATGTGTTATTACACTTGCACAAGCTACTGTTGCATGTACAGCTATATTGTAGTTGTGGATGACACTTCTTTGAGGCAATCATTACAGGGCTGTGCATTTATAAATTCACTATTTTTGGAGTCCTGTAAAGGACACCTATATCCATGTTTAAAGAATAGGACTTACAGATCTGGCACACTGATACTTTCCGGGCAGTAGTTTTGGGAGCAGCAGTGTATTTACCTTAATTGCATGTCTGCTGTGTGTATCCATACTAGCTATGGTGTAACCTATTTATGTACATGTGTTATATCTACGAGGACATTTGTTTATATGTTTGTTAGGTATATATCAATCGATGTTTTATGTGTTTGAGTGTATGTATGTGTATATATATATATATATATATATATATATATATATATATATATATGTATATATATATATTTATATATATATATATATATATATATATATATATATATATGTATGTATATATATATATATTTATATATATATATATATATATATATATATATATATATATATATTCTGTACATTCTTTATTTCATATATTTATTTAGTTTAAGTCTGTGGATATATATATCTATACACAAATGTATATATCCATATATAGACATTACGTGTAGAAACCAGCATTCATTTGCTATGCTGTGAGTGGATTACACACTAATTGCCAATACTTGCATTTCCTTATTATGGGTTACGCGGCAGCTTAACATGCATATCCTTATTGTGGGTTACATATGTTTACTATGTCTTTGTGCTTATGTGGGCTTTATTACTTGTGACAGTACCAGTAAAATATCTCTAATCCAGTTAACGGACATATGCGAAACACACGTTCACCTTTACATATTTAAATGTCTGTACAGCACAGATGCATTCATTACACTTTAACATTATATGTGCTGTAGCCGTAGTTGAACCGGGACTGCATTCACGTTGGCCGGATGCTGTAACCACTATACATTTGGTGTTCTGACTCATTTATATGCATACCCATAGTACATAGCTACATTAACATATGCCTCACTGCTTCACTTACGACACAGGCATCCATTCTCCTGCTGGGAAAAAATGCGGTACTACATGTTACACATTCCCTATTCCCTACTGCTCTGGACCCAAACTGCATATTTCATCACTGCAGGGATATTCAGAACCCCAAAGCTTATAGTCCTGACACATATAAGTCTTTAATTGTCAGGGTGTTCATGTGGTTATCTGGGTTTAGGCTTGTCTGCCTGGTGAACGGAACTGCCCTGAATGTGTTCAAATGTCAGACAAAGTACATGGACAGGGTTGGTCCATTTTAAACATTTTATCTGTGTTTACAGACACAGGTATTTGGGCACCTGTCAGCAGCTTATGATGTTGGCAATACATAATATGGGTGGGGGTGGTTACAATACATAATCCACGGTGAGTGGTGTTCCCATTCACATTTGACTATTTCCTGTATTCATTCTTACGAGGGTTATTATTTTGCACATGACTTAACTATGAATTAACTACAGGTATGCAGTAGTACAGTCAACATATGTGACAGTTTGTTACAGTATAAATGTATGGACCTCTGTAATACTGGGGACTACCCCACATCCTTCACAGCATTTCATGCTTATGTACATATTATTATTCAGTGAACTTTCAAAGTTTGTGAGAGCAGTAATTACATCTGCCCTATTTGTCCTCCCATCCTTTTAGGCTTTGTCCAGATTTTGTTGCTGTAATAGGTTGAGAGGTGGTGTTGGTATGTGATTGAGTTGAATATATACTGTCGATAATTCAGTGGGGAGTAGGGTTATCACATGATCCTCTTTGCGAGGGGAGGTCCCACTTTGGACAGTTGTGTCCTGCGACGACACCTAAGACATGGCAGATGTCCTGTGATTTTAAGACAATAATATATTTCTTATTTTCTTTACTAGTTGCATGATACAGGTATTTTGTATCTGGTACACATAACTATTATTTGGGATAGCATAAGCTATTCAAATGCTATGGAATAAGCTTTTATCTTGGCATACACATGTAATTCTGTCCTTTGCACTGGCCGGGGGTATGTTTTATCCTGCAAATTCTCACATTTCTACAAAGGATGTCCCACCTTGGACATCTGAACAGGTGGCAACCCTAGTGGGGTGGCCTGCATGGTGGACAGCTGTTCCATCCTGCGTAGTATGTTTTGCATGTCTGTGTAGAAACTGAACAGTGCCGTGACTATACATACATGTTTTGTCCAGATGTGTACAGTAATGGACACCGTGGAGTGTAAACAACTCTGAGGTTTCAACAGGTTACTTATCCCATCCGGGATGTACACACATTTTGCCGGAACATTAACGCGCGGCCATTTGGATTTACGTACCTGTGATGGGATGTTTACAAACGTGGGATACATATTTGCAATCCTGACACTGCCTAGGACGATACTTCCTACTACATATGGGGAATACTCGCTATGTGTAGGTGTACGGATGCGCAAGGCTGGTAGCTGGATTTGGTGGACATTCGGACATGGGTGCGGGTTATGTGCTATACAGGGGTTGTTGCATATTACATTTGCATGCATGGGTTCTGCTTTTGGATATCCCGGTTCCGCATATGGCATCCTATGTGTATGTGACGGTTACGTTCATGTTTATAGCACATTTTAATATACATACGTTTGTGTGTGTTTGGCATACAATTTGGACTTTCAGGTTTCTTTATGGTTGTTATATAGCCACAACTGCCCAGCTGTGTACTATCACTACCACTGTGGGACTGCTGGTGACCATGCCCATGGGGCTAGACATGTGTATTGGCGGCGCGCTGACATGATGCGCTTCACTTCCACTGGGTATAACTTCTGACAGTGCAGTACATTACCGACACACGATTTTAAATATCATTTGTTCCATGGACGGAAACTCATATTGTGTTGCATGCATTTCTGTTTGGTTCTCCATTTTGTGTGGCCGGGAACTGTCTTGCATGCTTTGCATACGTTTCATTATCCACAGACACTGATAGGTGCGATTACTATTGCAGGCAGGCTATGATATTCAGCAGTTTAGGTTGCTCATCGCCAGACGACATTGACATGCCTCCAGGCGCAGCTTAGTAACGCCCCATGCACTCGCGCACGTGTCCTATGCATGTGGATGTGGTAGCGGTGCACCTTCATTAATATGCATATGGCGCTACTACACCATTTATATGCCACACGGCCGGCGCAGGCCTTACACCAGCCTTGCGCTGAGCTTCATGAATCCGGGGCATAGTCTAATTTTAAATCGACAGTAGCATGCGGATATTTTTCATAGAGTTCTGCTTGCAGTTTACAGACATTGGATGATATAATGAGTTATTCTGGCTTAAAGAAATCTATTAGTAGCTGCATATAATTGTGACTGGTTTCTAAGTTAATCTGCTGCCACTTTAATAATAAATCTTTGTACATAGTTCCATAAGTGGGCATTTTCAGTACCCTTAAGCCCCGAGGGACTAGATTAAGCTTCAGACAGGCTTCAAAATAAAGTCTCTGTGACTGAAGCCGTTTCAATTTCCGTAAATCATTTTCATTTTTAAACAAGTCTTTTCTCATTGGAGCAACAACATACTCACTGTTCCCTTCTTGCTGCAAATCTTGCACTAGAGGCTCTCCCTCTAGCAAGGGGTTATTTTTGACCTCAAGAAGTTCATGCAGGTTCCTTTGTATAAAATTCCTTTGATTTCCCTATTCAGGGGCATAATCCAGTTCAATAATAGAGACATTTCCCTCTGCCATGTCCAGCACCACTCGTAATGTAAATGAATCCGCAGTAAAAACCAAACGGTGCTGGCAAGAGTTAACTCCAGCAACAATAAAATGAACAGTATAAAACAAAGCAGGAGGTAGCAGCCACGGCTATGTAGAATAACAGCTTTATTAGTAAAAGAAGTGAGCGCTCCCTCTGATTCCACAAGCAGCAGTGAGATACAGAGGCCTGAGAGAGGAGCTTGCAGCAAATTTGCAGAAAGAAATGTATCTACTAACTTTAACAGTAGCCGTATGTCATCAGTTCCATCTGACAGCATGGCTCTTTCTTCACTGCATCCTATATGAATTACAAATTTTTGGAACCACTCCACGAGCAGAGGAAGGATGAAATGGAAAGCGTCCAATGAAGAGGAACAACCTATGACACTCAAGAAAATGTGGCAACAATCCAACATCCATTAGTATGGAATATATCACAGCGGATTTTAACTGATTCTGAGATAAGTGTATTGAACAAAGGGAAATCCTTTGTACCGGCAAGTAGAATGGATATGACTGACAATATTATAGAACGTAAAATGTTTACTAGGAATCTTATGCTTAAATATCAGTTTGGTGACAATAATATGAGTAATAGCTGTGTGAACATTTTTAAGAAACCAAGCAGTTCCTGTAAACAATGCTGCTATTGAGACATTCGAAAAAGCATGTATAAAATAAATATATAAGATGCAAGATAGTGGTATTTTTAAGAAATGCTTCTATAATTTAAACAGAGAAGAAAAAGAAGCTTTGGAGGTTTTGTGTAATGATCGCTCCATCGCAGTGAGACCAGCTGATAAAGGTGGTTCTCTAGTGGTGATGGATTATGTTTTTTATAAGGAATCTATGCTGACAATGTTGAATGATGACATTTCTTATCAGAAAGTAGATATTCAACAGGTGCATATAAGCAGCATGTTAATATACAATGCATTATTTGAATGCTGACAGTGTCGAGTTATTAGCCAAGAGCTATTCAAGTACTTCATAGTAGACAAACCTGTTCTACCCATCATACAAGGACTCCCTAAAATACATAAACATCCCAGAGTGCCCCCCATGAGACCCATTGTATCAGGGAGGAGCTGGTATACTGAACCTTTGTCCATTTTTGTGGAGCACCACCTTAAAACTGTGTTGAAAAAGAATGTATATATATATTAACTGATACAAAACAGTTTTTAAAAGATCTGTATGCATTTTGTAAGAGTATAACTGTGGAGGATAGATGACTCATGATTACATTGGATGTGAAATCTCTATTCACAGTCATCCCTAATAGTAAATGTGTTGAGCTCTTCAAACAGTATTTAATGGAAGACAAAACATATGATGTACAAGTTATTGATTTATTATTACTGTTGATGGAACTGATATTAGAGAACAATAGCTTTTTGTTTGAAGGAAATTTATATAGACAAAAGGATGGTGTGGCCATGGGCACTTCATGTGTATATGGCTACGCAAATATTGTTATGGCTATGTGGGAGAAAGAATTCCTACTGTCTGAGATAGGAAGTCATCTGAAGTTCTACAGGAGATTTGTGGATGATCTCTTTATTCTGTGGGGAGGTGATATAGCATCATTTCTATCATTCTTCCACAAAATAGACAATAGTACCAGCTTCCTTAAGTTTTCAGTGAAGCATTCCTATGATGTTATAGATTATCTGGATGTCAGGATACTTCAAAAAGATAGAGGTGTTCTGGAAACTGAAATCTATAGGAAAGAATGTTATAGGAATAGCTCTCTCCATAGACAGAGCATGCACCCGAGACATATGTTTAAGAACACTGTAAGAGGCCAAGGACTGAGAACATCAAGCCTCACAGCTAATCAAACTAAGTATGAGGAGGAGATCAGGAACATGAAGGAAAGGTTCATACATAGAGGGTACAGTGAAAAAGAGATACAACAGTCATTAGTGGGTCTATCTGAGGCAAGGGAAGGAATAGGTAAGCCATATTATATTATATATATGAGGAGGAGATCAGGAACATGAAGGAAAGGTTCATACATAGAGGGTACAGTGAAAAAGGGATACAACAGTCATTAGTGGGTCTATCTGAGGCAAGGGAAGGAATAGGTAAGCCATATTATATTATATATATGAGGAGGAGATCAGGAACATGAAGGAAAGGTTCATACATAGAGATTACAGTGAAAAAGAGATACAACAGTCATTAGTGGGTCTATCTGAGGCAAGGGAAGGAATAGGTAAGCCATATTATATTATATATATATGAGGAGGAGATCAGGAACATGAAGGAAAGGTTCATACATAGAGGATACAGTGAAAAAGAGATACAACAGTCATTAGTGGGTCTATCTGAGGCAAGGGAAGGAATAGGTAAGCCATATTATATTATATATATGAGGAGGAGATCAGGAACATGAAGGAAAGGTTCATACATAGAGGGTACAGTGAAAAAGAGATACAACAGTCATTAGTGGGTCTATCTGAGGCAAGGGAAGGAATAGGTAAGCCATATTATATTATATATATGAGGAGGAGATCAGGAACATGAAGGAAAGGTTCATACATAGAGGATACAGTGAAAAGAGATACAACAGTCATTAGTGGGTCTATCTGAGGCAAGGGAAGGAATAGGTAAGTCATATTATATCATATATATGAGGAGGAGATCAGGAACATGAAGGAAAGGTTCATACATAGAGGGTACAGTGAAAAGAGATACAACAGTCATTAGTGGGTCTATCTGAGGCAAGGGAAGGAATAGGTAAGCCATATTATATTATATATATGAGGAGGAGATCAGGAACATGAAGGAAAGGCTCATACATAGAGGGTACAGTGAAAGAGATACAACAGTCATTAGTGGGTCTATCTGAGGCAAGGGAATAGGTAAGCCATATTATATTATATATATGAGGAGGAGATCAGGAACATGAAGGAAAGGTTCATACATAGAGGGTACAGTGAAAAAGAGATACAACAGTCATTAGTGGGTCTATCTGAGGCAAGGGAAGGAATAGGTAAGCCATATTATATTATATATGAGGAGGAGATCAGGAACATGAAGGAAAGGTTCATACATAGAGGGTACAGTGAAAAAGAGATACAACAGTCATTAGTGGGTCTATCTGAGGCAAGGGAAGGAATAGGTAAGCCATATTATATTATATATATGAGGAGGAGATCAGGAACATGAAGGAAAGGTTCATACATAGAGGATACAGTGAAAAGAGATACAACAGTCATTAGTGGGTCTATCTGAGGCAAGGGAAGGAATAGGTAAGCCATATTATATTATATATATGAGGAGGAGATCAGGAACATGAAGGAAAGGTTCATACATAGAGGTACAGTGAAAAGAGATACAACAGTCATTAGTGGGTCTATCTGAGGCAAGGAAGGAATAGGTAAGCCATATTATATTATATATATGAGGAGGAGATCAGGAACATGAAGGAAAGGTTCATACAGGGTACAGTGAAAAGAGATACAACAGTCATTAGTGGGTCTATCTGAGGCAAGGAAGGAATAGGTGCCATATTATATTATATATATGAGGAGGAGATCAGGAACATGAAGGAAAGGTTCATACATAGAGGGTACAGTGAAAAAGAGATACAACAGTCATTAGTGGGTCTATCTGAGGCAAGGGAAGGAATAGGTAAGCCATATTATATTATATATATGAGGAAGAGATCAGGAACATGAAGGAAAGGTTCATACATAGAGGGTACAGTGAAAAAGAGATACAACAGTCATTAGTGGGTCTATCTGAGGCAAGGGAAGGAACAGGGAAGCCATATTATATTATATATGAGGAAGAGATCAGGAACATGAAGGAAAGGTTCATACATAGAGGGTACAGTGAAAAGGGATACAACAGTCATTAGTGGGTCTATCTGAGGCAAGGAAGGAACAGGAAGCCATATTATATTATATATATGAGGAGGAGATCAGGAACATGAAGGAAAGGTTCATACATAGAGGGTACAGTGAAAAGAGATACAACAGTCATTAGTGGGTCTATCTGAGGCAAGGGAAGGAATAGGTAAGCCATATTATATTATATATATGAGGAGATCAGGAACATGAAGGAAAGGTTCATACATAGAGGGTACAGTGAAAAGAGATACAACAGTCATTAGTGGGTCTATCTGAGGCAAGGAAGGAATAGGTAAGCCATATTATATTATATATATGAGGAGGAGATCAGGAACATGAAGGAAAGGTTCATACATAGGGTACAGTGAAAAAGAGATACAACAGTCATTAGTGGGTCTATCTGAGGCAAGGGAAGGAATAGGTAAGCCATATTATATTATATATATGAGGAGGAGATCAGGAACATGAAGGAAAGGTTCATACATAGAGGGTACAGTGAAAAGAGATACAACAGTCATTAGTGGGTCTATCTGAGGCAAGGGAAGGAATAGGTAAGCCATATTATATTATATATATGAGGAGGAGATCAGGAACATGAAGGAAAGGTTCATACATAGAGGATACAGTAAAAAGAGATACAACAGTCATTAGTGGGTCTATCTGAGGCAAGGGAAGGAATAGGTAAGCCATTTTATATATATATATGAGGAGGAGATCAGGAACATGAAGGAAAGGTTCATACATAGAGGATACAGTGAAAAGAGATACAACAGTCATTAGTGGGTCTATCTGAGGCAAGGGAAGGAATAGGTAAGCCATATTATATTATATATATGAGGAGGAGATCAGGAACATGAAGGAAAGGTTCATACATAGAGGGTACAGTGAAAAGAGATACAACAGTCATTAGTGGGTCTATCTGAGGCAAGGGAAGGAATAGGTAAGCCATATTATATTATATATATGAGGAGGAGATCAGGAACATGAAGGAAAGGTTCATACATAGAGGATACAGTGAAAAAGAGATACAACAGTCATTAGTGGGTCTATCTGAGGCAAGGAAGGAATAGGTAAGCCATATTATATTATATATATGAGGAGATCAGGAACATGAAGGAAAGGTTCATACATAGAGGTACAGTGAAAAAGAGAGACAACAGTCATTAGTCGGTCTATATGAGGCAACGGGACTCACAGGCAAGCCATATTATATTATATATATATGAGGAGGAGATCAGGAACATGAAGGAAAGGTTCATACATAGAGGATACAGTGAAAAAGAGATACAACAGTCATTAGTGGGTCTATCTGAGGCAAGGGAAGGAATAGGTAAGCCATATTATATTATATATATGAGGAGATCAGGAACATGAAGGAAAGGTTCATACATAGAGGGTACAGTGAAAAAGAGATACAACAGTCATTAGTGGGTCTATCTGAGGCAAGGGAAGGAACAGGGAAGCCATATTATATTATATATATGAGGAGGAGATCAGGAACATGAAGGAAAGGTTCATACATAGAGGATACAGTGAAAAAGGGATACAACAGTCATTAGTGGGTCTATCTGAGGCAAGGGAAGGAATAGGTAAGCCATATTATATTATATATATGAGGAGATCAGGAACATGAAGGAAAGGTTCATACATAGAGGGTACAGTGAAAAGAGATACAACAGTCATTAGTGGGTCTATCTGAGGCAAGGGAAGGAACAGGGAAGCCATATTATATTATATATATGAGGAGATCAGGAACATGAAGGAAAGGTTCATACATAGAGGATACAGTGAAAAAGAGATACAACAGTCATTAGTGGGTCTATCTGAGGCAAGGGAAGGAATAGGTAAGCCATATTATATTATATATATGAGGAAGAGATCAGGAACATGAAGGAAAGGTTCATACATAGAGGGTACAGTGAAAAAGAGATACAACAGTCATTAGTGGGTCTATCTGAGGCAAGGGAAGGAACAGGGAAGCCATATTATATTATATATATATGAGGAGGAGATCAGGAACATGAAGGAAAGGTTCATACATAGAGGGTACAGTGAAAAAGAGATACAACAGTCATTAGTGGGTCTATCTGAGGCAAGGGAAGGAACAGGGAAGCCATATTATATTATATATATGAGGAGATCAGGAACATGAAGGAAAGGTTCATACATAGAGGGTACAGTGAAAAAGAGATACAACAGTCATTAGTGGGTCTATCTGAGGCAAGGGAAGGAATAGGTAAGCCATATTATATTATATATATGAGGAAGAGATCAGGAACATGAAGGAAAGGTTCATACATAGAGGGTACAGTGAAAAAGAGATACAACAGTCATTAGTGGGTCTATCTGAGGCAAGGGAAGGAATAGGTAAGCCATATTATATTATATATATGAGGAGATCAGGAACATGAAGGAAAGGTTCATACATAGAGGGTACAGTGAAAAAGAGATACAACAGTCATTAGTGGGTCTATCTGAGGCAAGGGAAGGAATAGGTAAGTCATATTATATCATATATATGAGGAGGAGATCAGGAACATGAAGGAAAGGTTCATACATAGAGGGTACAGTGAAAAGAGATACAACAGTCATTAGTGGGTCTATCTGAGGCAAGGAAGGAATAGGTAAGCCATATTATATTATATATGAGGAGGAGATCAGGAACATGAAGGAAAGGTTCATACATAGAGGGTACAGTGAAAAGAGATACAACAGTCATTAGTGGGTCTATCTGAGGCAAGGGAAGGAATAGGTAAGCCATATATTATTATATATATGAGGAGGAGATCAGGAACATGAAGGAAAGGTTCATACATAGAGGATACAGTGAAAAAGGGATACAACAGTCATTAGTGGGTCTATCTGAGGCAAGGGAAGGAATAGGTAAGCCATATTATATTATATATATGAGGAGGAGATCAGGAACATGAAGGAAAGGTTCATACATAGAGGGTACAGTGAAAAAGAGATACAACAGTCATTAGTGGGTCTATCTGAGGCAAGGGAAGGAATAGGTAAGCCATATTATATTATATATATGAGGAGGAGATCAGGAACATGAAGGAAAGGTTCATACATAGAGGATACAGTGAAAAGAGATACAACAGTCATTAGTGGGTCTATCTGAGGCAAGGGAAGGAATAGGTAAGTCATATTATATTATATATATGAGGAGGAGATCAGGAACATGAAGGAAAGGTTCATACATAGAGGGTACAGTGAAAAGGGATACAACAGTCATTAGTGGGTCTATCTGAGGCAAGGGAAGGAATAGGTAAGCCATATTATATTATATATATGAGGAGGAGATCAGGAACATGAAGGAAAGGTTCATACATAGAGGGTACAGTGAAAAAGAGATACAACAGTCATTAGTGGGTCTATCTGAGGCAAGGGAAGGAATAGGTAAGCCATATTATATTATATATATATGAGGAGGAGATCAGGAACATGAAGGAAAGGTTCATACATAGAGGGTACAGTAAAAAAGAGATACAACAGTCATTAGTGGGTCTATCTGAGGCAAGGGAAGGAACAGGAAGCCATATTATATTATATATATATGAGGAGGAGATCAGGAACATGAAGGAAAGGTTCATACATAGAGGGTACAGTGAAAAGAGATACAACAGTCATTAGTGGGTCTATCTGAGGCAAGGGAAGGAATAGGTAATCCATATTATATTATATATATGAGGAGGAGATCAGGAACATGAAGGAAAGGTTCATACATAGAGGGTACAGTGAAAAAGAGATACAACAGTCATTAGTGGGTCTATCTGATGCAAGGGAAGGAATAGGTAAGCCATATTATATTATATATATATGAGGAGGAGATCAGGAACATGAAGGAAAGGTTCATACATAGAGGATACAGTAAAAAAGAGATACAACAGTCATTAGTGGGTCTATCTGAGGCAAGGGAAGGAATAGGTAAGCCATATTATATTATATATATATATGAGGAGGAGATCAGGAACATGAAGGAAAGGTTCATACATAGAGGGTACAGTAAAAAAGAGATACAACAGTCATTAGTGGGTCTATCTGAGGCAAGGGAAGGAACAGGGAAGCCATATTATATTATATATATATGAGGAGGAGATCAGGAACATGAAGGAAAGGTTCATACATAGAGGGTACAGTGAAAAGAGATACAACAGTCATTAGTGGGTCTATCTGAGGCAAGGGAAGGAATAGGTAAGCCATATTATATTATATATATGAGGAGGAGATCAGGAACATGAAGGAAAGGTTCATACATAGAGGGTACAGTGAAAAAGAGATACAACAGTCATTAGTGGGTCTATCTGAGGCAAGGGAAGGAACAGGAAGCCATATTATATTATATATATGAGGAGGAGATCAGGAACATGAAGGAAAGGTTCATACATAGAGGGTACAGTGAAAAGGATACAACAGTCATTAGTGGGTCTATCTGAGGCAAGGGAAGGAATAGGTAAGCCATATTATATTATATATATGAGGAGGAGATCAGGAACATGAAGGAAAGGTTCATACATAGAGGGTACAGTGAAAAAGAGATACAACAGTCATTAGTGGGTCTATCTGAGGCAAGGGAAGGAATAGGTAAGCCATATTATATTATATATATGAGGAGGAGATCAGGAACATGAAGGAAAGGTTCATACATAGAGGGTACAGTGAAAAAGAGATACAACAGTCATTAGTGGGTCTATCTGAGGCAAGGGAAGGAACAGGGAAGCCATATTATATTATATATATGAGGAGGAGATCAGGAACATGAAGGAAAGGTTCATACATAGAGGGTACAGTAAAAAAGAGATACAACAGTCATTAGTGGGTCTATCTGAGGCACGGGAAGGAACAGGTAAGCCATATTATATTATATATATGAGGAGGAGATCAGGAACATGAAGGAAAGGTTCATACATAGAGGGTACAGTGAAAAAGGGATACAACAGTCATTAGTGGGTCTATCTGAGGCAAGGGAAGGAATAGGTAAGCCATATTATATTATATATATGAGGAGATCAGGAACATGAAGGAAAGGTTCATACATAGAGGGTACAGTGAAAAAGAGATACAACAGTCATTAGTGGGTCTATCTGAGGCAAGGGAAGGAATAGGTAAGCCATATTATA
Organism: Protopterus annectens; assembly: GCF_019279795.1. Lineage (NCBI taxonomy): Eukaryota > Metazoa > Chordata > Ceratodontiformes > Protopteridae > Protopterus > Protopterus annectens. The sequence continues at coordinate 50,299,340 of NC_056750.1, forward strand.
TTATATATATGAGGAGGAGATCAGGAACATGAAGGAAAGGTTCATACATAGAGGATACAGTGAAAAAGGGATACAACAGTCATTAGTGGGTCTATCTGAGGCAAGGGAAGGAACAGGTAAGCCATATTATATTATATATATGAGGAGGAGATCAGGAACATGAAGGAAAGGTTCATACATAGAGGATACAGTGAAAAAGAGATACAACAGTCATTAGTGGGTCTATCTGAGGCAAGGGAAGGAATAGGTAAGCCATATTATATTATATATATGAGGAAGAGATCAGGAACATGAAGGAAAGGTTCATACATAGAGGGTACAGTGAAAAAGGGATACAACAGTCATTAGTGGGTCTATCTGAGGCAAGGGAAGGAACAGGGAAGCCATATTATATTATATATATATGAGGAGGAGATCAGGAACATGAAGGAAAGGTTCATACATAGAGGGTACAGTGAAAAAGAGATACAACAGTCATTAGTGGGTCTATCTGAGGCAAGGGAAGGAATAGGTAAGCCATATTATATTATATATATGAGGAGGAGATCAGGAACATGAAGGAAAGGTTCATACATAGAGGGTACAGTGAAAAAGAGATACAACAGTCATTAGTGGGTCTATCTGAGGCAAGGGAAGGAATAGGTAAGCCATATTATATTATATATATGAGGAGGAGATCAGGAACATGAAGAAAAGGTTCATACATAGAGGGTACAGTGAAAAAGAGATACAACAGTCATTAGTGGGTCTATCTGAGGCAAGGGAAGGAATAGGTAAGCCATATTATATTATATATATATGAGGAGGAGATCAGGAACATGAAGGAAAGGTTCATACATAGAGGGTACAGTGAAAAAGAGATACAACAGTCATTAGTGGGTCTATCTGAGGCAAGGGAAGGAATAGGTAAGCCATATTATATTATATATATGAGGAGGAGATCAGGAACATGAAGGAAAGGTTCATACATAGAGGATACAGTAAAAAAGAGATACAACAGTCATTAGTGGGTCTATCTGAGGCAAGGGAAGGAATAGGTAAGCCATATTATATTATATATATGAGGAGGAGATCAGGAACATGAAGGAAAGGTTCATACATAGAGGATACAGTGAAAAAGAGATACAACAGTCATTAGTGGGTCTATCTGAGGCAAGGGAAGGAATAGGTAAGCCATATTATATTATATATATGAGGAGGAGATCAGGAACATGAAGGAAAGGTTCATACATAGAGGGTACAGTGAAAAAGAGATACAACAGTCATTAGTGGGTCTATCTGAGGCAAGGGAAGGAATAGGTAAGCCATATTATATTATATATATGAGGAGGAGATCAGGAACATGAAGGAAAGGTTCATACATAGAGGATACAGTGAAAAAGAGATACAACAGTCATTAGTGGGTCTATCTGAGGCAAGGGAAGGAATAGGTAAGCCATATTATATTATATATATGAGGAGATCAGGAACATGAAGGAAAGGTTCATACATAGAGGGTACAGTGAAAAAGAGATACAACAGTCATTAGTGGGTCTATCTGAGGCAAGGGAAGGAACAGGGAAGCCATATTATATTATATATATATGAGGAGGAGATCAGGAACATGAAGGAAAGGTTCATACATAGAGGATACAGTGAAAAAGAGATACAACAGTCATTAGTGGGTCTATCTGAGGCAAGGGAAGGAATAGGTAAGCCATATTATATTATATATATGAGGAGATCAGGAACATGAAGGAAAGGTTCATACATAGAGGGTACAGTGAAAAAGAGATACAACAGTCATTAGTGGGTCTATCTGAGGCAAGGGAAGGAACAGGGAAGCCATATTATATTATATATATGAGGAGGAGATCAGGAACATGAAGGAAAGGTTCATACATAGAGGATACAGTGAAAAAGGGATACAACAGTCATTAGTGGGTCTATCTGAGGCAAGGGAAGGAATAGGTAAGCCATATTATATTATATATATGAGGAGATCAGGAACATGAAGGAAAGGTTCATACATAGAGGGTACAGTGAAAAAGAGATACAACAGTCATTAGTGGGTCTATCTGAGGCAAGGGAAGGAACAGGGAAGCCATATTATATTATATATATGAGGAGATCAGGAACATGAAGGAAAGGTTCATACATAGAGGGTACAGTGAAAAGAGATACAACAGTCATTAGTGGGTCTATCTGAGGCAAGGGAAGGAATAGGTAAGCCATATTATATTATATATATGAGGAAGAGATCAGGAACATGAAGGAAAGGTTCATACATAGAGGGTACAGTGAAAAAGAGATACAACAGTCATTAGTGGGTCTATCTGAGGCAAGGGAAGGAACAGGTAAGCCATATTATATTATATATATGAGGAGGAGATCAGGAACATGAAGGAAAGGTTCATACATAGAGGGTACAGTGAAAAAGAGATACAACAGTCATTAGTGGGTCTATCTGAGGCAAGGGAAGGAACAGGGAAGCCATATTATATTATATATATGAGGAGGAGATCAGGAACATGAAGGAAAGGTTCATACATAGAGGGTACAGTGAAAAAGAGATACAACAGTCATTAGTGGGTCTATCTGAGGCAAGGGAAGGAACAGGGAAGCCATATTATATTATATATATGAGGAGATCAGGAACATGAAGGAAAGGTTCATACATAGAGGGTACAGTGAAAAAGAGATACAACAGTCATTAGTGGGTCTATCTGAGGCAAGGGAAGGAATAGGTAAGTCATATTATATCATATATATGAGGAGGAGATCAGGAACATGAAGGAAAGGTTCATACATAGAGGGTACAGTGAAAAAGAGATACAACAGTCATTAGTGGGTCTATCTGAGGCAAGGGAAGGAATAGGTAAGCCATATTATATTATATATATGAGGAGGAGATCAGGAACATGAAGGAAAGGTTCATACATAGAGGGTACAGTGAAAAAGGGATACAACAGTCATTAGTGGGTCTATCTGAGGCAAGGGAAGGAATAGGTAAGCCATATTATATTATATATATGAGGAGGAGATCAGGAACATGAAGGAAAGGTTCATACATAGAGGGTACAGTGAAAAAGAGATACAACAGTCATTAGTGGGTCTATCTGAGGCAAGGGAAGGAACAGGGAAGCCATATTATATTATATATATGAGGAGGAGATCAGGAACATGAAGGAAAGGTTCATACATAGAGGGTACAGTGAAAAAGGGATACAACAGTCATTAGTGGGTCTATCTGAGGCAAGGGAAGGAATAGGTAAGCCATATTATATTATATATATGAGGAGGAGATCAGGAACATGAAGGAAAGGTTCATACATAGAGGGTACAGTAAAAAAGAGATACAACAGTCATTAGTGGGTCTATCTGAGGCAAGGGAAGGAACAGGGAAGCCATATTATATTATATATATATGAGGAGGAGATCAGGAACATGAAGGAAAGGTTCATACATAGAGGGTACAGTGAAAAAGAGATACAACAGTCATTAGTGGGTCTATCTGAGGCAAGGGAAGGAATAGGTAAGCCATATTATATTATATATATGAGGAGGAGATCAGGAACATGAAGGAAAGGTTCATACATAGAGGGTACAGTGAAAAAGAGATACAACAGTCATTAGTGGGTCTATCTGATGCAAGGGAAGGAATAGGTAAGCCATATTATATTATATATATATATGAGGAGGAGATCAGGAACATGAAGGAAAGGTTCATACATAGAGGGTACAGTAAAAAAGAGATACAACAGTCATTAGTGGGTCTATCTGAGGCAAGGGAAGGAACAGGAAGCCATATTATATTATATATATGAGGAGGAGATCAGGAACATGAAGGAAAGGTTCATACATAGAGGGTACAGTGAAAAAGAGATACAACAGTCATTAGTGGGTCTATCTGAGGCAAGGGAAGGAATAGGTAAGCCATATTATATATATATGAGGAGGAGATCAGGAACATGAAGGAAAGGTTCATACATAGAGGGTACAGTGAAAAAGAGATACAACAGTCATTAGTGGGTCTATCTGAGGCAAGGGAAGGAACAGGGAAGCCATATTATATTATATATATGAGGAGGAGATCAGGAACATGAAGGAAAGGTTCATACATAGAGGGTACAGTGAAAAAGGGATACAACAGTCATTAGTGGGTCTATCTGAGGCAAGGGAAGGAATAGGTAAGCCATATTATATTATATATATGAGGAGGAGATCAGGAACATGAAGGAAAGGTTCATACATAGAGGATACAGTGAAAAAGAGATACAACAGTCATTAGTGGGTCTATCTGAGGCAAGGGAAGGAATAGGTAAGCCATATTATATTATATATATGAGGAGGAGATCAGGAACATGAAGGAAAGGTTCATACATAGAGGGTACAGTGAAAAAGAGATACAACAGTCATTAGTGGGTCTATCTGAGGCAAGGGAAGGAATAGGTAAGCCATATTATATTATATATATGAGGAAGAGATCAGGAACATGAAGGAAAGGTTCATACATAGAGGGTACAGTGAAAAAGAGATACAACAGTCATTAGTGGGTCTATCTGAGGCAAGGGAAGGAATAGGTAAGCCATACTTTTCAGATATGGATACCATCATAGATGGAGGAACTTTTAGTCAGAAACACATGAGAGTACAAGTATCCTACTCCAGTAACATTAGATCTTTACAGGAAGTATATCGAAAAAACTGGAATATACTATGTGCTGATGATGATGTTTAAAGGCTGGTAGGTGAGACCCCGAGATTTGCTTTTAAGAATAGAAAATCTATAAAAAGATTATTATGTGGACCACAACCCATGCAAACAAGAATAGAAAATGCAGTCAGATATGGAACCTTCCCCTGCAATAAATGTAATTACTGCACCTTCGTTGACACTGGAAGTAGATTTCTACATTCAGATCTAAAGAAGGAGTTTACCTTCAGAATATTAGCTAACTGTGACAGTATGAATATTATATACTTGGCACACTGCACAGTCTGTCCTGCCTTCTACGTTGGAATGACAACGCGAAGGCTGAGAGACCGGATGAGGGAGCATGTATATGATATCACCAGAGGAATAGAGACAAATGCCTTAGCCAGGCATGTGAGGGACCGTGATGAGACACACAAATTTTTATTTTTAGTAATAGATAAAGTCTATACCAACAATAGAGGTGGAGATGTTAGGAATAGAGTAGAAACTATGGAACTAGAATGGATTATAAGGCTATGAGCTAACATTGGGGTAGGCCTGAATAACAAAATCAATATTAAACCCATTCTTCTAAATAGAGATTTAAAAAAATAGTAGGTAGTACGCCCCTCCCCCTCAACCTTTTATACTTATTTATACTTTTTTATACTTTTATATATATTTATACTTTTACATTGTATATATTAAGTTGTATGATGTAATATGCTGTTTCTATTGTTGAGCTGTTTTTAATTTTAAGCTTTTAAAATTTTTCACATTAGATATAAAACTTTTTATACTAGGTATATGGCTTTAAGAAGTAATTGGGTAGTTGATGGCAATGATAAGCTTGGTATAAATGCTGTGCTTTTCTCTTCTTTGATTGTCTGATGAAGTGGCTGGTGCCACGAAAGCGCTTATCTCTTTTACTAATAAAGCTGTTATTCTACATAGCCGTGGCTGCTACCTCCTGCTTTGTTTTTTACTATTCATTTTATTGTTGTTGGAGGTAACTGTTGCCAGCACCGTTTGGTTTTTACTCCGGATGTAAAAATTACTACTTTACTGCTATATTGTGTACTCTAAGCCAACCCCTTATTTGAAACAAACATTTTTTCTCTCTCTCTCTCCTTGCTGATTTGGCAAAACACTTCTCTGTTTTTTTTTTTTTTTTTTTTTTTTTTTTTTTACTTAACTCATTCACTCTGGAGCAGCTCAGAAAAAGCTGCCTGCTTAATTCCACTATAGGAACAAAAGTTCAGCCTGAGCTCATTTTCAGAAAATCCATTTGTAATATCATACAGAAAACAAATGCTCATAACTCTTTAACTATAAGAGCTAGACTAAAAATGTAAACACAGAAGTTGTTCAGCAGACACTGACCTTTCTAACAGTGTAAATGCTGATAGTGCATATCAAAGTCATTATTAAATATTTGGAAAGGAATGTTGATATTGTGCATATTTCTTACCTTTTTGGAAAAGCAAAGCACAATATCTTGGTCAGTGTACCATACAGACCCATACAATTTGAATTTAATTTCTTAGTATGAATGTCAGCTGTAAAATGATACCTTTACCATTACTGTGTGATGCTCCTTTCTTGAGATATCCATAGAAATATGATTAATATATTATTTCTCATAATTGATAAATAAACAAATCATAATATCTCATCACCTGTAACAGACAGAGCCTACATATCAGTGTAGAAGTTGTGCATCTGAATGTCACCTTCAAAATGATGCATCATGTGTGTGATCACCATGCTCCCTTGCAAAGATATGGACATAATAATGTGAAGTATTGTAAATGTATAATTTTCATAATCATACAAGACTAAACAAACTGTGATATCTGTACATGTGTACAGTGCACAGACACAGTTCTTTTACCATGTTGTAAGGAGTAAGACTGTCTTCAAAAAGAGGTGTTACTTGGCACACTGACAAACTTTGATATCTGCACATGTGTACAACATACAGGCACCATTCTTTTACCATTTTAGACCTATCAATACTGTCTTCAAAATGAGGTATTACTTAGCACATTCAGATGCTCCCTTGCAAGGTTATTTACCAAAATATGAAAAAAATCATAATTTTCATAAACCAAGTTCGAAACAAACTTTGATATCTGCACATGTTCATAGGTTCACTGTCCCTCCAGGCACAATTCTTTTACCATGTTGGAACTATCAATCAAGTCTTCAAAATGAGGTATTACTTGGCACACTGATGTGTTCCCTTGCAAAGTTATTTACCAAAATATGAAAACATCATAATTTCCATAACCTGAGTCCTAACAAAACTGATATCTGTACATGTGTACAGCATTCAGAGGCAGTTGTTTTACCATGTAGACACATATGATTGTAAATATACACATTCTTGGTGTAGCCAACATACTGCTGAATGGGTACATGTAAAGAGAAAAAGCAAGGTAAGGACCGCCACTCCACTAATGAACCCAGGACAGGCATGGGACTTCATTGGCAGGCAAGTCCATCTGATCTGTCTGACAGCTGTGCTGGCTACCCACTCAGACAGCTAATACCACTGCAGTCTCACAAGCACCTTCAGTGTCAGCAGTCTGCCTTACCTATGCCATTTCTCTTTCCATGTGTCCATTCAGCACTGGTCCCAAGTGATCAAGTTCTGTATTACTAAGCCCGTCCTGTTATCTAAACTCTACACATGCCTGATAAAAGCAGAATAAAAAAAGAAGTATTGCAGGATGGTTACTGACATATTAGATTGTGCATGCTAGCACTCTCCTGAAACAGTTGTTCTTTCTCAGCATCTTCACCAGCTTCTTGCCACAGTTATTTGCCAAACTCATAAAAATATATTTTACACAACATATTTCATAATAGAGTTTTACTTACCATACTGGTCCCCACTTGGTCATGGGTGTTTTCCATTCTTCTCACAAGCTGCATATTACCAATCCTGCATAGCTCTCCTCACACCATTGTGGAGGTTAGTCAAGAGCAAGGCAATGCCCTCCTCAGTTAGGTGAACACCATCCCTTCTGAACAGGTGAACATCTTCTGTGGTGATGCTGTCATGACAGATTGTAGATCCACCGACCCTTTGCAACAAGCCATGCATGATCCCATTCTTTAAACGTCTGGCCTTGTGCACTGCCCATTGACTGTTTGCTGTTTTCCACATCTGTTGAGGACTTATGTCAGACCACACAAAATGAAAACGTGGCCACCACGACTGCAAGTGTTCAAAAATTGCTGATTTGAAACCGTAGCCTTCTGAGTGGTTGACTGATGACATAATTCCCTCCAATGAGCAGCACAAGGATGTCGGTCTCAGGATAGATGGAACATGTCTCTTCCAATAACTGCAGTACTCCACTCCAATGCATACCTCTTCTTGCAATCCAGTATACCTTCACAGTGGATGTGGAGAAACTCAAGTTTTACTGGTTTTCAGTTATGGAGGCATGGCTGGTGGCCCAGTGAATGTAGGAATGATCACATACCCACACTCTCACTTGATGTTCTCCTGCTCATGAAGCCATGTCAGTGTCAGAAGGTGGATGAACCTGCACAGGAATGAAAATGCAAACAGATTACTACTGATGTTTGACAAATGTATTAGAATACTACATATATATGTATATCATAATGCATTACCTGGTTAGACCATCCAGATCTTCATTCCTATCCACAGGGGCATTATTCATTTCATAAGGTACATAAGTGGTGATGACGCTACAGAGGTACATACGTACCACCTGTGAAAACACAAAATTACACACAATGACTGACAAGGGGGCACAGAAAGGCAAATGGAAAAAGCAGGGTAAAGACTGCTACTCCACTAATAAGCTGAGGACATGCATGGGGCTTCTGGTCGTGGGCATTTGAAGTGTCCCATACAGGTGCTGGCTGCCCACTCAGACTGCTGGTAGCAGCAATGACTCCTGATTGCATGCAATGCCAGCACTCTGCATTACCTCTGCCTTTTCCATTTATCTGTGTCCTTTCAGCAGTGGCCATAAGGACTGAAAGGGGGGAGCTAATGTAAAACCTCTTGCTCTGACCTACATACATGTACTACACCTGAAGGGAGGGAGACTGAGTGGAGAGTTGCAGCAAGACAACATGTGAAAAGACAAAGACTGACCCAGGCACTCATTGTATTACCTTGTGCAGCTGTTATGTAACACAGAGACATTATCATCTGTTAGGAGAAGACCATAATCATTCAGTAAAAATAGTACACTTACTCAGTAAAAACAATATAGCAGTTATTACTGAGCCCTTCCTCCCACCTATGTAACAGAGACTTGTTATCATCAGTAAGGAGAAGACCTCAGTGATTCTGTAAAATAGTATAACACTTAGATATTGTGCCCTTCCCCCCACCTAAATTCCACAAATGACTGACAAAGCAAAGAAAAAAGAACAAAACATATGGTAGCTCCATGGTTGTAATACTGACCTAGCAAGTTTGGAGACATCTACGTAATGGAACATATGCTATGTCAAATACCAGAAAGAAATAACACCATATTTTACAGGTCAAAATCATACAGAAATGGCTAGCACAAACAACTGCTGGCAGGAAACCTCTTCACTATGGTATATATCACACTGTCACATTGTCTTACAAAACATTAACACAGCTTTGAACATCTAAACATTACGAACTTTGTGCAAGTATGAATAATGTACAATGATACAATATAAAATGCGTTTTTCAATCAGATGTTTATTACAGCAAGAAAGAACCATTACTAGCAATGTAAATTTTGTCTGACAGGTACATTCCATGCCAGCCTCCACAGATGTTTTCTAATTGCATAAAGCTGAATGCTGAAAATGCATCTTTCAAGAACAGCAATATAAGAATGTGTTTCAAGGAGCTTTTTCTGTCCTTATCAGGACATAAATAATTAATATTTTACATCCACACAAAATAAATGGGTCATATGCATACCCACAAGTGTTCCATATCTGTGTTGGCTGCCCACTCAGACCACTGGTGTGTACACTAATACTTTGTTGAAGCACATTTTGATTTAATTTCAGCATTCAGTCTTCCTGAGTACACACCTGCCATCAAGAGACTCAGATTAACCCCAAATAAAGGTCAGCTGTCCTAGTTGGATTTTCCTGACATTTACTCTGTTGCCTGCTACAGCAAAAGCCATGGTTCACAGACAAAAACATTTCCACTGCATTAGATATACCATAGAACACCATGAAGACAGTCAAAAAGTAGAGAAAATATGGGACAACAGTGATGTTGCAAAGAACTTGACACCCCTCCAAAATGGATGAAAAGACAAGAAGGAAACTGGTCAAGGAGGCTGCCAAGAGACCTACAGCAGCACTGAAGGAGCTGCAGGAATTTCTGGCAAGTACTGCCTGTGTACTACATGTGACAACAATATTCTGTATTCTCCATATGTCTGGACTATGGGGTAGTGTTGCAAGACAGAAGCCTTTTCTTACACAGAAAAAAATCCAGGTCCAGCTAAAATTTACAAAGCAATACATCAAGTCTCCCAAAGGCATGTGGGAAACTGTTATGACCCAAAGCATACATCCAAACCAACAAAAGAATGGCTTCACAAGAAGAAAATTAAACGTTTGGAATGGTCCAGCAACAGCCCAGTCCTAAATCCAATGGAGAATCTGAAGACTGACCTGAAAAGGGCTGTGCACAAGAGATGCCTTCATAATCTGACAGATTTGAGCACTTTTGCAAGGAACAGTGGGCAAATATTGCAGTCAACACAAACTGGCATTAACAGTGGTGTGTACACTTTATATCCATTGTATATATATGTATATATATATATATATATATATATATATATATATATACACACACACACACACACACACACACACACACACACACACACACACACACACACACACACACACACACACATGCAGGAAGAAAAAAATCAGGGGCTTTGGAGGGTAGGTAGTTGAGGAAGAATGAAAAAGAAATGGACAGCACAGATGGAACATTGTGGTGAGTACACAGTTTCTTTATCTGATGTTGTCTGAGTATGCTCAAGCACCAAAATGAAACATCTCCCCAGTGACCCCTTCAGCAGTCTGTCCTACTATGCACAAGTACCAGAATGAAACATTTACATTGACAACCCCTTCAGCAGCCCTCCCAAGTATGCACAAGAACCAAAATGAGACATTCCTCCAATGACCCATTCCGCAGTCTGTCCTACTATGTACAAGCACCAGAATGCAAGATTTCCATTGATAAACCCTTCAGCAGCCCTTACAAATACACGCAACAACCAGACTGACACATTCCCACATGACACCTTCAGTAGTATGTCCAAGTATGCACAAGAACCAAAATGAAAGTGCAAGGCATCAGGTTTTTCTTGACTTTTTCTTCTTATTTGCTAATGCACAACACTTACAGTTGTATCCTGCAGGTGTAATGTTATCATTTCTTTTCCTTCTCTTTTCCCATGTTTGTCTCTTTTCTATGCCTTGGTTATATATACTCCGGGCTTTCAAGTTCCAATTGTTACCTCCCATTCAAAGCACTAACTGGTGGATGATTGACCCTGTTACAGGTGTTTACCTCCTCTGACTATTATAGCAGGTGGCAGGTACTCTGCTGCATAGAAAATGCAGCTGTTCAAAAGCACATTACATCTCCATTGCATTTTCAAGGTAATGAACTGATGATCTCTTGTAAATGTGGATGGCAAGGTATATCTAAATGAAACAATGCAGCTCAGCACAATGGTGCAGGGTAGGCTGCATTGCAGAGCTATGAATAGCAGCGATAGTCATTTAGCCTCTGATGACCTAAAATGTCGACATCAGTCTCTCTTCATTAACAGTAATTTAAATCTACAGAACTGGTCATAGGTTAAAAGTGTGCTCAAAGCATTTACTTTGCACTCATTGCTAATCAGCATAGCGGAGCAGCAGTTGGATGTTGCTGCCTCATAGTGGTTGGATTATTAAAATTACACTTCTGGATGCATTTATGGGAGAACTACAAAAAGAAACTGCATGTTTTACCAACTTTCATATAATTGTCATGCATATTTGCATTAATATATATCCAAGGGTGTTGAATGAGTTGTTGAATAATTTTTGCCGAGGGCATTTTCTTTGTTAAATGTCATTCATTGTGTCTTTAATAAGTTACACTAAATCAGACATTAGAAAAGGTTCAAAAACAGGCAGTTCACCATTCATGCACACTCTTCATTCACTCCTTTACCGTTCGCTCTCTCATACAGCCAAGCAGGCAATTTGCCATTCATACACACACTCTGCATTCATTCCTTTACCGTTCGCTCTCTTACACACACGCAGGCACTTCACCATTCATACACACACTCTGCATTCACTCCTTTACCATTCGCTCTCTCATGCACCCAAGCACGCACTTCACCATTCATACACACACTCTCTGCATTCACTCCTTTACTGTTCACTCTCTCATACACCCAAGCAGGCACTTCACCATTCATACACACAATCTACATTCACTCCTTTACCGTTCGCTCTCTCATACACCCAAGCAGGCACGTCACCATTCATACACACACACTCTGCATTCATTCCTTTACAGTTCACTCTCTCATACACACATGCAGGCACTTCACCATTCATACACACACACTCTGCATTCAATCCTTTACCGTTTGCTCTCTCATACACCCAAGCAGGCACTTCACCATTCATACACACACTCTCTGCATTCATTCCTTTACAGTTCGCTCTCATACACCCAAGCAGGCACTTCACTATTCATACACACACTCTGCATTCATTCCTTTACAGTTCGCTCTCTCATGCACACATGCAGGCACTTCTACATTCATACACACACTCTGCATGCACCCCTTTACAGTTCGCTATGTCATACACACACGCAGGCACTTCACCATTCATACACACACTCTGCATTCATTCCTTTACAGTTCGCTCTCATACACACACGCAGGCACTTCACCATTCATACACACACTCTGCATTCATTCCTTTCCGGTTCACTCTCATACACACATGCAGGCACTTCTACATACATTCACGCACACTTCATTCTCTCAGCATGCAGACAGTTTGTGAAATATTATTTAGAACTATACTCAGGGCTGGTAGCAGCAGGCCGGGTAGATGGGGAGATGGATTTATTTTTAGGAGAACTAAATAACCCAGTTCTAGACCCAGAGCAGTCATAACCATTGTGGAAAGAGATAATAAAGGAGGAGATTGAAGAACGGACACAGAGTATGCCAAGAGGAAAATCCCCGGGAACAGATGGTCTGCCAGTAGGCCTTTGGAAATGGATATAAAAGACTTTTTACATAGGGTTAAAATATTTTTTCAGTGAGGTCCTGATGACTAAACAAGTCACATTTTGTGGAAAGTAACAATAGGGACTCACAAAAAGGGTAAAGATCCAGCACTTTCTTCCTCCTATCATCTGATTTACACCACAACGGCAAAGTTTTTTGGCCATACTGGCTCAATGGCTAGCTAACATTATCTGATATTTAACAGAAGAGGATCAAAAGGGCTTTGTGGGAGGAAGCTTACCTTACCACAGGCTAAATCAATTCAGCAGTTTTTGTCACCAGCAGAAGAAAAACAACAAGACCGTCAAAGCAAAAACCACCAAACAGGTGTCTCCAATTGTGATCGATAAATAGAGGGATCCAGCAGCAGGTAGAATCTGCAAATCTCAGAAAAAAGAAAGGAAATACCTGCTGCTGGATCCTCTATTTATTCGGGGAGAACAAAAGAAATTTAGATTTGGGGTGGAGGTGTTATGCAAGTGGCAGCTTGGACTGCAATAATCTGATTGGCTGCTGCCACTTGCATAATCAACCGCTTTACAAGCTGATTTTCTTAAAAACTTAAATATGAGCAGCATGTAAAAACACACTGAATTGTAGGTGTATAAGGTAAATAACAAGTTAGAATACAATTTAGGCATGTTTCACATGCTGCTCACATTACAAATTTACATTGCAGCTTGTCACATCACTGGAAGGTACTCGGTGTTAACTGCATGCAATTCCTATCGTCTCACAGTGCATTTGGGTGTAAGCACAGAGGTGCTGTGAGACAGTACTTGGGGTTAATGAGTTAAATACTCTTAAATACTTGATGTAACACTCCACCACTGACAATAGTAATCAAGGAGCCTGAATCCTCATCACTAGCACCAGTGGGGGATGGACATTGGGAGGATGACAAGTACACACACAGTATTTCCAGATGCAACTCTATGCATCAAGTGCAATTTCCCCTAAGAGCACACAGAGACCACAGTCAGTCTGGGGTTGGTTTCTCTCTTTTTCTCCAGATCCCCAGTACAACTCTCCACTGGCACATCTATAAAGTTGAGATCCCAGCTGAGTGGCCAAGCCAAGACCTCCAGCACCCTCTCTGTTCAACCATTGCTTTGTGTCCTTGCCCAAGTAACTGACACACACACATTATGAGAATTGATTTATACAGACACATGCTGGGAAAGGCTGGCACAGGTTTACTAGCTATGCCCCCTTCTGCCCAGATTATAAGGTAGTTATCACTGCCACCAGCTATGTCCTTATCCATTGCTTTAAGGTCCTTAACAAAGGGTGTCCAATCTTACTGTGCAATGTTACTGTCAATACAAATGATAGTTTGACCAAGAGCAAGGCTATTAGGAGTGGCCCCCAGTGTCACCAAATAAATATGCAAGTACTCTCAGAACTTAAATATGTCTCACAAATATCAACCACAATGAAAGGTTTAAATGTATTTAATAATTAATAAAAGAACAAGAAAATACTCAGTATATCAGAGTTCAGAATCACAGGAAATATTTAAAACAACATTGCAAGACAGTCTCAAATAAATAAAGAAAAACATATAAATCAAGCTTTGCTATATCCCTGACTATATCTAAAAAATGACTGTACTCTAGTTAATTTTACTTACAGAACAAGGCAAGACAGAAAGACAGATGTGGTGAATGGATCTTATTGTCAGGTTGAAGACAAAATAGAAAATGCTCAGTCTCTCTCTCAGAGAGTTTGTAAATTAATATCCCAAATATTACTGCTGGGATAGCTTGCAGAATGACATCACTTCTTGTCATCTGACTCGATTCCAGGTGAAACCCCCACTGATGCAGCTGGTAGCATTCAGCATACGCCTGTGAAAATACACAAGCAAGGATTCCTCCTAGATCTAAGGCAGATCCTGGAAATCATAAAACAGTAAACACTTTCAAGACAATACAAAAAGCTTCTAGCTCTAGACATTGTGTCTGCCACAATATTGAAACTGAAAGACAACATCCCTTTATTACAAGGTCATAAAGTAATTTAAATTTCAACTATTTTTCTGAAATTAACCTCCTGTGTTGTAGTTTCCATTGTTAAAATATATACATCTAAACAGTTGCAATAGTGCATACACATTTCTACTCAATACTTTACAAATTATCTCTTCAGCACATGTCTGTACAATATGACACAGTTCTAATACATTTGTAACACAAGCATCCTACATGAAGTATGTTGACATTCACAAATGACACATAACCATCTACAAAATTCCAGACAGCTGTGCTGACAGTATCTCCTTTTGTTACACTTCTATATAAATCATGTTAATATTCACAAATTACATACAATCATTTACAAAATTCCACATAGCTGGGGTGGCAGTATCTCCTTTCTTGACACTTGCCATTGCCAAGTAATTGTTTTTTTTAACAACTTGCAAAAAATGAAATATGTGTATCACTTATCTTAGTGTATGTTCTATCTCCCCTCATTCACTAAATGAACAAAATTAATCCTTGTCAGCAGAGTTAAACTTCTTACAGTTCACCCTTATTGCCTGGATTGAAGAAAGAAGGCAGGACTTAAATGAGATATGTAATGTCTGACTGAAATGACTGAGTATATAATAAGTGATGTATAATATTTGCAACTGGGGGCAGGATTCACGATGGCTTGCACAGAGTCTAAGAGTCGTGTAAGACTCCATGCAGCCATCGCGATCCAGGAACAGCCCGAAATCCCGTGTTAAGAGACCAGCTAAAACGACTCTTACACGGGCAGGGCGAGGATATGCTAATCACCTCACTTGCAGCCGAAAGGCATGCAAATGAGGTAGATTAGTGATCCACGAAGCTGAAACCAACCCGTGTAAGAGTCGTGTTAGGTGCAGAAATGTACTCAGTTGACAACTGAGTGCGTTACTGCAAATAACACAACGGAGCCATGACAGCTCCAAATAAAGTGTGCATATGTTGCAGTCAGCATGCCAATGGCCAAATATGTGGCCATTGGCATGGTAACCTGATGCAAACATGAAATAAAATACTTTTTTTTTCTGCGATCGGCGATGTTTAAATGCAGCGCAGCCCTGCGCAAATGGGCTGCGCTAAATAAGACATAAAAATAAAGGTTTGAAACCCACAAATGTGGGTTTTATATAATGCATGGATTTGCAATGCAGGGACTAGCAGACCAAAAACAACATGGCCACCATCTAGTGGTTGCTAAGGGGGGAAGCTGAGTGTAAGACATGTAACTAAGCATTAGTAGGCAATCCTATGTAAATGAGTGGTAGGATAGTGAATCACACTGTCACATAGCAAATGAGTACATTCCGTGTAGTGTAAGAGTTAGATAAGGGGGAGTAACAGAGTAGGAGATAGGTGACATCACAGGGGGGAATGTCAGGAAGAAATCAAGCTCATTGGAGCAAAGTGGTATGTGAAAGATGTCAATCACACAGCATAAAAAGAGGAGTGTCAACAGATAAGCATGGGAAAGTCAAGAAATGGAAGGTGTACACTGTGGCCAACACCAAAGTTTCTTGCTGTGCGTGCATGCGTGCGTGTGCGCGCTGGGAGCCGTGAGTAAGACAGAGTGCGCGCGTGTAAGGCAGAGTAAGCATGTAGGAGCCTTTTTAAAGATCTGTAAACCTGTTTGCGCTGGTGTGCATGCATTTTAACCCGAATAAGCAGATTCTAGTCCGTGTAAGCATGTGTGCGCGCGTGGTAGCCACTGTGAGCGTGTTTTTGCTGGTATGCGCGCTGCTCCCCCCTGAGAAAACAGAGAGGAAAAAAGAAGCAGAAGAAATAGTAGGAAACTAGCAGGGAATACTGGTAGAGCTAGCAGGTGAAAACAATTAGAAGCAGGCAATTGCACAGGCAGAACACTAGCCCAGCCTAGCACTTAAAACACTGCAAACAGCATTGCAGTATGTTTCTCTCAAGAGACACTGCAAGACAGGAGTAAGCTAGTAGAAGTGAAAACTGAAATAGCTGCACTCAGACCAAACATGCTAGGGGCTGCCATAGCTGTTATAAGGAGACATAGGAGACTTGCTGAGGGTGGTGACAATGCAAATGCTGCCAGACCACCCACAGTGAGGAGACGGAGAAGAGTGTACAGGCCCAGAGTCACCTACCAGAGGTTACATGAGTTGGAGATAGTGGAGCGCTATAGAGTGGACAGAGACCTCCTACAGCAAATTGTTGAGCTGTGCAGGCCACGCCTCACACACAGAACCAACAGAGGGGAACCCATCCCAGTGGAAACCAAGGTATGTGTTGGCCTAAGAATACTAGCAACAGGTACCTTCCAGAGTCCAACTGGTGATATGATGGGGATATCACAGGCATCAGCCTCCAGGGTACTGCACCAGTTCCTGGATGCCATGTCAGCACATGTCGGTGAGCATGTATATTTCCCCAATGCCCGTGAGGTATTGGCCAGCAATATGCGTCTCTTCCAGCAAATAGCGGAATACCCTGAGGTAGTGGGTGCAATAGACTGCACGCACATATGCATCAAAGCACCAGCCGGTGAGCAGGGTAGGGCCTACATTAACCGCAAGGGCTTCCCCTCCATCAACTGCCAGGTCATGTGTGATGCCCAGGGCATAATAATGAATGTGTGTGCTGGCTGCCCTGGGAGCTACCATGATTCCCATATCTGGCATTTGACGCAGCTGTACCAGACATTTGCCAATGGGGACATCCCACATGGTCACCTAGTGGGGGATGCAGGATATGCACTGGAGCTGGGGCTGATGACACCCATCAGAAACGCACACACACCTGAACAGGAACGCCATAATGAGGCACACGCACAAACACATAATGTAATAGAGCGTGTGTTTGGGCTGCTCAAGTCACAGTTCCGGTGCCTGGACACATCTGGTGGAGCCTTGCAGTACTCACCAACTACATGTACCCAAATTGTCATGGTATATGCTATGCTACATAATATGATTCTGTGAAAACAGCTGCAGCAGGACCAGCATAGGGCCGGGACAAACAGCCCCCACCATTGCCAAGGCCATCACAGGCAGAGCGTGACTCGGAGGAGGAACAACCTGAGCCTGCCCCAGTAGGCAGAAGGAGGCATGCCCAGTATGCCCTGGCCTTGGCAAAGAGGCAACGCATAGCACATACACTGGCTCAGTAGGAACCCTGGGAATGATACCCCTCTCTGACACACTCATATAGTAACAGGGACGCCTAACATGACACAACCTGCTCTCAAACATGTACAGGGAGTGTAGTATGTGCATCCGACAGAGGCAGCCCTGCAGTACCACCTGAGGCATGATTGCCATGTGTTAAGCAATGTAACACCATCTAGTATATGCAAACATGAAGACCCTGCCTAACATCTCACCCTCACCAAGCATGATGCCACACTATGAAGACAACAAGATCAAGTACAATAATTGGCTGAGGTATTGCTGTTAGCAAGGGGGAACACATGGCTGACAGCCTGTGCTGACATGCCGAGCAAGACATGATGCCCCACCTGCTAGGGATGGCATGCACCCAGCACACCTGGCTGTGTGGATACTGGCAAAGGCTGTTGTCACCCCCACTGTGCCTTGAATAGGTAAGGCTGGAAACACAAACCTACCACCATAGGTAGCACAAGGGATAACAACCTGGACGTAATGCTACCCAACGCCAGAAGTCTAACCTGCAAGGTGCATGCAGACCAAATCCACCACAGCATGGAGAATGGTAATATGCATTCTGTAACAGAAACCTGGGTCAAGGCCCAGAAGAGCACCCTAATACTACCAGGTTATGTGTCATACCATGCTCTACAGCTCCAAAACATGGAACACACGACAATAAGAGTGTGGCTATCAGTAATTATCAAGGATAACCACACCCCCAGGTTGGTACCACAGCAAGAAGCAGCATGGACTATCCATGGGCAAGTAACACTGGCTCAAACTGTGTCCCTGTTTGAAGCCTGCTACAGACCACACTCACAAACCCAGGTACCCCAGCCAGCCTTCCTGAAGACACTGCAGAGTATGAATGCCTCAACAAATACCAGACAAGGCACACACAAAGTATGACATAGGTGGCAATCCATTATGTATGGAAGAAGTAATCAGGGACCTAGGGACACAAGTGGACAGTAACCTGTCATGTGACACTCACATTGCCAAGGTGGCCAGGAAGACCTGCTATATTGCCCACCTTAATATGAAAAGATGCACATGTAGAGCAAGAGAGGTCACTGTGCCCCCATACTCTTCCCTTATCAGGCCCATACGTGACAACAATGCCCCAGTTTGGATGTACCTTACCTTACACCTGCAGAAGTTAGAAAGACCCCAAATGTACCTCACCAACAGGATAAAGGGTCCAAACATTGGACATCTGCAGCCTGGCTGAAGAAACCACAGCCCGATTCAGAAGCATACTGCCCAGTCAGAGGTGATGTATGCCTGATGTACAAGGCCATGTCCAATCCAGAATGAATGGACATGCTCCACTGCAGAAACCCCAAATCCAGCAGAGACACCACAGTGAGATATCTGAACCTCCACACATAGATAAATAGGATGTGCTGGAGGGACAGATCGATAACCCAGAGGCTCCTTACACTCTGGAACAGAATCCCAGTCCATGATAGGCTGAGCTCCACACTCAAACTCAACAAGAGAAATCTGGTAAAGTGCATGGGAGATAGTAGATGTACACTGGGGGCCATCCCTGTGTCACATCTAGTAAAGTAAACCCTACATGGGCATAATATGCACATTGCAAGGGGTGTCGAAACTCACACACAGTCTGTCCGTGCTCAAACAAGGCCAGGGCAGATAGCCTAGTATGAACCTATGAACCTATGACGATACAAATTGTGCAGGATACAAAGGATTATCACACAGCTGTCCTACCTAATGGTAGGAACCATGGTGATAATCCACAGATATGCTCTGCAGCACTCTAATATCACAAACAATACACCAAACCCACACATATTGCCAACATCCTACCTAACAGATTCCTTGCAAACTCCCCACCAGCACCTAACTGCCAAATATCTATCCCAGCGGAGTGCTGGCCCCCTGACATTGCAGATGCTGAGGTAACAGCCAGCATCCACAAAGCACAGCACACAGCATCAATGGTACCAGATGGTGTCCTGGGTTGTGTCCATAAAGTACTGTAAGAAGAATGGAACAGCAAATAGCAGTACTGCACACTATCAGTCCTACCACAGGATATGTACCCAAAGAGCAGTGTACAGCAACAGTGGTCCCTCACCACAAAGGGGGTGTCTGAATGGATACTGCAAACTATCACCCCTCAACCCCGACTATCTAGGTTGGCAAAGTAATGGAGAGGATGATCATGGGTCCCATGAATAACGAGATTGGGTACCTACAGACATTGGACCCTACCCAGTGTGGCTGTCATAGGGCAGATCCTGCCCCTTATACATGTCTGACTCATGTGAAATGTGCACCAAGGCCATTGATGTGGGGAATGTGGATCACACAGCCTATCTGGACCTTGCTAAACCCTTCCATACAATACCCTAGTTGGCGGTACAGATAAGCTCACCAGCCTAACTATAAACCCCTATGAAAGTAGATGGGTTGCAAACCAGCTCAAGGACAGAACTGACCTGGTCAGACATGCTGCAGCCATGGCAGACTGCAAACCAGGTACAACTGGCATCCCACAAGGCATGGTCCTGGGACCTCTCTTGTATGCTATATATGTCACATAGGTACAGGCCAACATGGAAGGACTCTGTCTGAACAGGTTCGTAGAGGGCTACAAACTGCCCACCATATCGGACCCTCCAGCTGACACAAGCAACTTACAAAAGGCACATATAGAAACAGACAAGTGGTGCCACAGCCATGTCAACAAGCTAAATGCAGAATAGTGTATAGTCAACCCCTGTGGAAACACAGTACATGGCCAGAAATTACCCCATAGGTGTTAACCCAGTAAGTACATCAGGAGCAATAAGAGACCTGGGGACACAAGGTGATAGATGTCCTGCATGTGACAACCATGTGTCTGTACTGGTTACAGAAACATACCATATACCCACCTAATCATGAAGGTAAGCACAGCTCAGTTAGGGTAGGTCAATGTGCCTCTGTCATCCATCAGCAGCCTCACAATTGTGTACAATGGCCCTTCAGGGATGTACCTTAGCAGACACCTGCATCAACTGGAAAGACCCCACAAATACCCCACCAGGAGGATCGCAGAGCTGTAACAGATGCCATGTGTCGCCTGATTAAACAAACTGCAGCTCCACACAGTGCCATACCACCTGGCTGGAGGTGAACTGTGCCTGATGTATAGAGCCATGACCAAGCTGGTATCAATGAACATTTGGCACCATGTAAACTCTGAATGCTGGTGACCTATGCAGCTGACAGGCCTGAACCCCAGCACAGACATAAACAGGACATGCTGTACAGATTGGTCCATAACCCAGAAGCTCACTCCACTCACGACTAAACACCCACTACAGGTTATCCAGGGAGTCCCTCATTGACTGTCATCCAGAGGAATCATGATGACTGGATGGGAGATGGTAAGTGTACCCTGGATATCACCTGTATGTCACGGGTAGACAGAGGCACAGCACACTAACCGTGACATAGGTCATGGCAAACACCAGTAAATGTGTGTTGAAGGACAAACACTCTCTGACTAGCATTACAAATGGACTAGGGCACATGGCCATTGTTTGTCACTGTCCACACAAGTTGTGGAATACATTAACAATGTCGGACAATCATGTACTATGCTGTCCATATCTGAACAAAATGCAACATGGTCATATCTGCACAACTGGCCCTCAACCAGTCTGGTGTGCTCACTATAAATATTACAAGCAGTGATAGGACTGAAACCGATTATACTGTCCACCACAGTGAAAGTACTGCACCAGTACACTATACGACAATGCAACTGTGTGGTCAGTAAGAAAGGATGTTGACAACTGTATGCAAACTATCCCATGGTGACCCTGCAGGCACAGCATAATGCCTGTTAGGTTCAGACACAAAGCAGTTGGGCAGTAAGAACACAACCTGATGTCCAACACTCAACTGTACATGTGAAATATAGATGGCGTCCACACACAAACACAAATGTGGTGGTCCACAGATCCCAACATAAGGAAAGGTCACACTGGACATGCTCGCACACTTAGATAAATGAGACGTGTCAGTCAAGAAGCCATACAAACTGCAAACTGGGCATGCTCACACACTTAGGCCATGTCACAGTTCAGCACAAGGGACAAGAAACTAAGGGTAATGCTGCTAAACGCCAGAAGTCTTAACCTCAAGATGCATGCACTCGAAGCTCTCCTCAGTATGGAGAACATCGATATCTGTGCAGTGACAGAAACCTGGTTCAAGGCTTCAGAGAGCACCCCAGCACTACCAGGTTATACCTCATATCATGCTTTTCGGCCCCAAAACCTGGACCGAACCACAAAAGGAGGGGGAGTTTCCATATTTATCAAGGATATCCACACCTCCAGGTTAGTGGCATTGCACAAAGTATCGAAGACCATCCATGTGCAACTGACAGTGGGCAAGGCTGCTTTTCAGTTTATAGCATCCTACAGACCACCCTCTCAAAGTCAGGAATCCCACTCGGCTTTCCTGAAAACATTGGAGAACATGAAGATCTCTCCGAACACCATTATATTGGGTGACTTCAACTACCCAAACATAGACTGGGAGCATTACTCAAGCCCCAGCACCTTAGCCCAAAGGTTCCTGGAATTTATAAACTCAAATGCTATGGAACAACTAGTCACCACTCCCACAAGAGAGGAAAACATACTAGACCTGATCATTACCAACATGGGGACTCTATGCTCCATACCAGAAGTATATGCCTCATTGGTAAGATCAGACCATAAATTAATTTCACTGGATATCCACATCCCGACCCCACCCCCAGCCCAGAAAACCACAGTGAAAAACTTCTCAAAAGCGAACTTCACACTTCTCAAAACCGAAGTGGAATCCTTCAAGGCCCCAGAGCCAGTGGAAACTATGGCCCAAACAGCATAATTCTATATAAACGCATTCTACGGACATCTCCAGGAATGCATGGATCATGCTATCCCAAACAAAATCAAGACCCAATCATCCAAAGGCAGGCGTCCAGTCTGGTGGACCCCAGCCATAAATAAACTGTACAACAGAAGGAGGAAGCTACTACATGATAGAGCAAAATCCCTAAAAGGGAAGGCATCTCTGATCAGTACTAGCAAAAAATTACGATTCCTCATAAAATCCTCCAAGGCCAATTTCGAGAGAAAAATTGCACAGGACACTAAAGACGATCATAAGGCTTTTTTCAGTTATGTTAGGAACCTGGGATGCAACTCCCAGACTTGTTCTGAGTTGATTCTAAATGACAAAAAATACACTGAACCCACAGACATCGCCAATATCCTGGCAGACAGGATCAGTGCAAACTTCTCCACCCCTTCCCCCCCAAAAGAGCAAGTATCTATCCCGGCAGAGTGCAGCCTCCCAAACATCTCTGATGCTCAGGTGAAGGCCGCCCTCTCCAAAGCAAAAAACACTGCTTCCATGGGACCAGATGGCGTCCCGGGTTGCGTTCTACATGAACTCCAAGAAGAACTAATCCCTCAAGTAAAACTGCTGTACAATCTTAGCCTCACTACAGGATATGTGCCCAAAGAATGGCGTACAGTAACAGTGGTCCCACTCCACAAAGGTGGTGCCTCTGCGGACCCTGGAAACTATCGCCCCATAAGCCTGACTAGCCTAGTCTGCAAGGCTATGGAGAGGATCATCATGGAACTCATAAACAAAGACATTGGGGACCTACAGACACTAGATCCTACCCAATTTGGCTTCGTCAAGGGCAGATCCTGCCTTTTGAACCTCGTCGACTTCTTCAAAACAGTCACCAAGGCCATAGATGAGGGGAAGGTAGTCCACACAGCCTATCTGGACCTCGCAAAGGCATTTGACACAATACCCCACTCGAGCATCATAGATAAGCTATCCAGCCTAAATATAAACCCCTATGTTACAAGATGGGTCGCAAACTGGCTCAAAGACAGAACCCACAGAGTCATAGTTGCTGGGGCCATGTCAGACTCAAAACCGGTCACAAGTGGCGTCCCACAAGGCTCTGTCCTGGGACCTCTCTTGTTCGGTATTTACTTTTCTGAGATACAGGCCAACGTGGGAGGACTATGGCTCACCAAGTTCGCAGATGACTGCAAACTGGGTGCCATAATTGACTCTCTAGCTGACACAAACGTCCTTCAAAAAGGTCTCGCAGAGACGGATAACTGGTGCCAGAGCCATGGTCTAAAGCTAAATGCCAAAAAGTGTATAGTCATACCCTTTTGCAAAAACAATGTGCCCACAAATTACCACAAAGGTGGTAACCCATTAAGTACAGAGAAAGTAATTAGGGATCTGGGGACCCAAGTTGATAGCAATCTCTCCTTTGACAACCACATTGCCAAAGTGGTTAGAAAGACCTTCTACATAGCCCACCTCATCATGAAAGGATTCACATCTAGATCAAGAGAGGTAATCGTGCCCCTTTATTCATCCCTCATCAGGCCCATCATAGAATACAATGCCCCCTTTGGGATGTACCTTACCCGACACCTGCAGCAATTAGAAAGACCCCAAAAGTACCTCACCAGGAGGATCAAGGGACTCAAACAGATGCCATATGCTGCTCGGTTAAAAAAACTCCAGCTCTACTCAGTTGCATACCGCCTACTTCGAGGCGATCTATGCCTGACATATAAAGCTATGTCCAACCCAGAATTAATGGACATGCAACACCTCAGTAAATCTAAATCCCTTAGAGCCACGCACTCGAGGGACTTGAACCTCAGCACAGAAATAAATAGAACATGCTGGAGGGACAGATTCATAACCCAAAGGCTCCCTTCGCTCCAGAATAGAATTCCAATTCATGTTAGGCAGAGCACCTCACTGACTCTCTTCAAGAAGAATCTTGATGAGTGGATGGGGGATCATAGGTTTGTCCTGGGGATTACTTCCGTGTCACTATTAGACAGAGGCACAGTAAACTAAACTTTAAAAAGGGCACAGTATACTCAAATCAAGGGGTGGCGTAAGCCAAACACAATCTGGCTAGGCTTATAAATGCCCCAGGGCAGATAGCCTAGTATGAACCTATGAACCTATGAACCTATAAGCAGTTGCACACACATATCTGGCATTTGTATGTGTTAACACAGGAACCTCCCACAATACAAACACCTGCCCAGTGCACACAGTGAAATTACAACAGAGACATAAGTAAAGTACTGGATCCCACTCATATGCAAACATCTCCCACAGTACACAAGTTGTTTATAGAGATAGGGTAAGGCTATGGCAATAAAGACCCACAAACAGTATATGAGCAACAGATACTTGCATCTGACAGGTAAACATATTGCCGTAGAATGCAATACTTGACTGTTGTCCCTAGGGAATACAGAAGGCTATCCACAGTGTATTTGGTACCTGCCTCCACAGTACAGTAGGCCACTGTGCCTGTGCAAAGTTAATGCATAGATATGCTCTCCCCTGTACTGATGGATAGTAACAGATGTACATACCTCTTTATACATGATGATGTCAGCACACTATACATATGTCAGGAGCAGAAACTATACCCAGTAATGCAAATAGTGCGCTCTGCTACTGCATCTCTCACAAGTGTCATAACATAGGTAGGTAGGGGTTTGAATCCTGCAAGTGCTCAGTATGTGTGTGGGGGAGTAGTGTGTGCAATTCCATGTGTAAGAAAAATGTCCCTTTTGGCAACTATAACTACACAACACATGCTGCATATTCCATTGTCTAAACAGTGATGATGTCAGCACCCTATAAGTACAGCAGGAGAAATCAATACTCACAGTAATACAAATAGCACGCTCTGCTACTGCATCTCTCACAAGTGTCATAACATAGTTAGGTAGGGGTTTGAATCCTGCAAGTGCTCAATGTGTGTGGGGGAGTAGTACGTGCAATTCCATGTGTAAGAAAAATGTCCCTTTTGGCAACTATTACTACACAACACATGCGGCATATTCCATTGTCTAAACACTGATGATGTCAGCACCCTATAAGTACAGCAGGAGAAAGCAATCCTCCCAGTAATGCAAATAGCGTGCTCTGTTACTGCGTCTCTTACAACTGTCATAACATAGTTAAATAGGGGTTTGAATCCTGCAAGTACTCAGTATGTGTGTGGGGGAGTAGTGTGTGCAATTCCATGTGTAAGAGAAATGTCCCTTTTGGCAACTATTACTACACAACACATGCTGCATATTCCATTGTCTAAACACTGATGATGTCAGCACCCTATAAGTACAGCAGGAGAAAACAATCCTCCCAGTAATGCAAATAGCGTGCTCTGCTACTGCGTCTCTCCCAAGTGTCATAACATAGTTAGGTAGGGGTTTGAATTCTGCCAGTGCTCAGTGTGTGTGTGAATGTGTGTGAGGGAGTAGTGTGTGCAATTCCATGTGTAAGAAAAATGTCCCTTTTGGCAACTATTACTACACAACACATGCTGCATATTCCATTGTCTAAACACTGATGATGTCAGCACCCTATAAGTACAGCAGAAGAAAGTAATCCTCCCTGTAATGCAAATAGCGCGCTCTGCTACTGTGTCTTTCACACGTATCATAACATAGTTAGGTAGGAGTTTGAATGCTGCAAGTGCTCAATGTATGAATCTGTGCAGGGGAGTAGTGTGTGCAATTCCATGTGTAAGAGAAATGTCCCTTTTGGCAACTATTACTACACAACGCATGCTGCATATTCCGTTGTCTAAACACTGATGATGTCAGCACCCTATAAGTGCAGCAGGAGAAAGCAATCCTCCCAGTAATGCAAATAGCACACTCTGCTACTGCGTCTCTCACAAGTGATCTAACATAGTTAGGTAGGGGTTTGTATTCTGCAAACGCCATGTGTATTTTTGTCACACAGTTTGTCCATGTGTGTGGGGTGTTGTTCCCAATATTGCACGACATACATTATATCAGTAATGTCAATGCACACATGATGTATGTGTGTGCCACCTACACATATGTACCTGTGAACTGCAATAGTTCCCATGTCCGAAGCCTGCCTCATGTGAATACATGGAATATGCATCAGACAACTGTATGACTGGAGTTCTGTGCAGGGGCTGCATGTGGTATGTGACTATACAGTGTCTGTTGTAGATGGTGTCATCCCACCAGCGAGGGATACATGACTAGTCTGGAGCATATAGTCCACATGTTGGTGATGAACAGGTGCAGCATGTTGTCACCTCTTGTGGGAGTGGTAACAAGTTGTTCCATAGCAATGCAGGGAATGAATGCTAAGAACCCTTCAGATAAGGTCTTGGAGCTAGAGTAATGCTCACACTCTATGTTTGGGTAGTCGCAGTCCACCCATATAATGGTGTTTGTAGAGACCGTCATATTCCCAGTGTTGTCAGGAAGACCAAGTGGGTTTCCTGGGTATTGGAGGGTGGTGTGTGCCAGGCTATGAACCTGAAGGCAGTCTAACCCACTGTTAGTTGCACATGGATAGGCTCTGATGCTTTGTGCTGTGCCACCAACCTGGGGGGGGTGTGTATCTGAGGTGCCTTTGGATACATCCCCCCTGTTCTGGTTTGGTGCATGTGTAGGGGACGACAAGCATGGTATGAGGAATGACCTGGCAGTGATGGTGTGCACCTGGGAGCCTTGTACCAGGAGTCTGTTACTGCACGGATATTGCTGTACCCCATGCTAAGGACAGTTTCCACTGCATGCATCTTGAGGTTTACACTGCTGCTGTTGAGTAGCATTTCTACTAGTGTCCTATCCCGTGTGATACCTGTGTAGGTGGCTATGTAATGACAGCCTTGCATACAAAGGCACTATGTGTGTAGCAACAGCCTCTGCCAATATACAACGGCCCATGGGTGACAGGTGCAAGCTGTCCCAAGCAAAGCAATGTGGCTTGTCCAGCATGTAATCCCACACTGACAGGCATTGGATCCCCTTTGAATGTCACCGAAACATACGTTAATTGCAGAAACTGATCATCCTGTCTACATATTGTGGCAGCATTCTTGGTGAGGGTAAGATGCTACTCAAGGTCAGGGTCATACCAACCTGTGCCACAAGCTCAGAGAGCCCCTCTATGTCCCCTAACTTGTAGTCCAGGGAGGTGCGTCAGAGGTCATACACACTGGCATAGACAATGACTGAGTCATACTTCTACATGCCTTGGAGTGACCGGTATGCTTGTGTTATGTGGTGGATCATAGTGCCCGATGGGCAGCTCAGCGTGACCTTCACCTTGTTCAGCCTGGTGAGCAGGACCTCAGTGTACCTGACGATAGAGGTACCTCATACAACTGTAGCAGGTGTGTTGTCAAGCCGTATGGCCTGTGACTGTTTGGCACACAGGCTTTGTGAGCTATGTGTTGCACGTGCTCTGCTCTGGCTTAACATTTGCTTGTGTGTCTGCTTTGCAGGTGTCAGTTGCTCAGGCAGAATGCTATTCTGAGAGTCTAATAATGTACCTGTGTGTTTCTGTGTTTGGATTGCAGTCGTGGCAGGTCTATGGGAGACTGGTACTGTATTCACTGTAGTATCCCACTCCACCTGACAGGGAATGCCAGTGCTGAGTTAAGAGAGCTTAGCCCCCAGTTTGGCTATGTGGTTGCATCTCTCACATGTGTTGTAAGTGTATGGGAAGGGGAGAGGGTTGTCTGTGTACATGAGGCAGCTGTAACATTGCCACATGACTCACAGATTCACCAAATGGACCTGAGAGTAGATTGACAGGTGACCTTTGCACATGCTACCATAGCGTTGTGAATCCCATACTAAGTAACGACACATAGGGCCAATGGGAAACAAGGTACTCAAGGTGACTATGTGAGGGTGTAGTGCTCCTGATTTGTTAGTGCTGGCATATATGAATGCTGTCTTGAGCAAATGCGAGGTAAGTCATATGCAATGTGTTACAGGCAAGCTACATGCAAACAGGACAAACAGTGATGTTCTGTCAAGTGAGACATGGACATCAGTACAGTAAGCAATACAGATGTCACTAGGGATCCACAGAGGCACCGTAAATCTGCACTGCAGGTGGAATCAGTGTTTCCGGAACATAACAAGCACACATGCATATAAACAAAGTTACAGTCAGCAGGCCTGTCTGTAGATTATGCTACAACAAACAAGGTGTACGACTTCCAGTAGGTAACAGTGCATATATGCAGGCACTATAAGCCTGTACCCAGACATTCACAGGTCAGACGGGCTGGGTCCAGCCACACCCCCCACAAGTGTATAGACCACGTACCTTCGTAATGTTGAATAACTGGCCTGATGCCCAAGTGCTCATACCTGTAATAATACACATGTCAAATAACAGACACTGAGCACTCACTCAGCAGTTCCAGACTTAGTATGATGTATGCTACCTGTCCTGGCACCACAGTATCCTTGACATGTATGGACACTCTCCCTCCTGTCATAGTTAGTTCTGTGTTTTGGTGCTGTCATGCATGGTATGAGGTGTGACCTTGTAGTGCTAGTGTGCTCTTGTGAGCCTTGAACCTGTTGAGTAGTACTGCACAGATATCAACATCCTCAAACATCCTCATTGCAGAGTCAAGTGTGGACAGCATGCAACTCGCAGTTGACATGACCATCATTGTGCAAAGATGTGCAGACAGTACACCATGGTAATTACTATGAATGTACAAAACAATACAATGACATTCATACTGTAACTGCATCAGGCATGCTGGTATATACCCACAATGATATCATTACACTGTACTGTTGTCAACATCATACTATTACAACACTTCTATGTAGTCACCCTGTGCATCAGCACCATGTTAACCTGTTCCTGCACCGATTTTACAGATTGCAGGAGGTGGCACAGTTTCATCATATGCACAGGGTGTGTACCTGGTATGCCTGAGTCTGCCACTGATACAACCAATTGACATGTCTGTGTGTGTGTGTTGGTGAGGGACAGCAGTACAAGATGGGGCAATGTTGATGCAGTGTGTTCGTGTATGCGGTAGCCCTAGGTGTTATCACTTTGCATGTGTGTATGCATGCACACAGTCCCACCTCATGGCTGCCATATACAGGTGTTTGTGGACAGCCACAGACTGTACCTGCCAGGTCATACAGATCACTGTCTGTGGCCACGGACATGGTACCTGTGCCTGGCAGGGTGCTACGGACCATATCAGGTACTAAGCCAGACTGGGTACTGTCATTAGAAGCAGGTGGTTGGTGACTGGAGATGGGTCCCTGTTGGGACTGTCCAGCGCCACGTGCACGTGGTCTCCTGGGGCGGTCTGATGACAGCACAGACCCAGCATTGCTGGGGCTGCTGCTGGCACTATGTGAGCGGCCGCGGGCCTGTTGTCATCTGCGACGGCTGCCAGCTGCTGCTGTTGCTGGCATACGGCCACGTCGATGCCTCAACCGTCCACCATTGCCCTGGCTCATGGACATGTAGTTGTGGAACAGATCTAATGTGTACCCCCAACGTCTGTCAATGACCTCAGTAAAGTTACGGATGGCAGCCACAACATCACGCATACTGTCACTCATAGCTGTGCGACATGCTCTCAGCTCCCTCAGATCCTGTCTGGTGTACCATTCCATACGTGACTGTGCCTGCATTACAGCCCAAAACATAGCTGAGGTTGAAAGACCTCTGTGGGCACGTCTGACAGGGGCAGTACACCCACGGATGCTCCCACGAGAACCCCTGGACGTCTGCCTGTGTGGTACCATGTCAGGACCCTGGCCATGGCTGCTGTGTGGGGATGCATGTGCCACTGATACCGCATTACCCTGGTCAGTGCCCACTGTATCCTGTCCATCACCTAGGGACATTGATGACAAAGGATGTATTCGCAGGATGACTGTGCGCATTGATGGGGTCCACAGCTGTGTAGTGTCAATTGGCTGAGCAATGATGGACCCTGGCACACCTACCTGTGCCATTACACAGGTTTCATCATTATCACTATCCACAGCAGCTGATTTAGGTTCCCTGCTGCACAACACCAGAGCAGCACCAGAACCTGTGGGAGTAAGATAGGAAACACAGTTTACAATGTGTACACAATGTCACCACTGATACACACATGCACATGCACACATGCACACATGGGCACATGCACACATGCACACATGCACACATGGGCACATGCCCACATGCGCACATGGGCACATGCACACATGCACACATGCACACATGGGCATATGCACACATGCACACAACTCAGTATATGAGATATCAACACACAGACACAAACACACCTGCAATCAAACACATAGCACTACTGTTTCAGCCTATTATTGCTGTTAGTATCAAGAGTATTGAAGGTAATGGTATTACACACTCACCAGCACGGATAGGCTGCCTTGCTGTTACACCAGAGGGACCTGCAGAAAAGAGACATTTATTGTCAGTGGGCACAACTGTGCCATTGATACTGTGGGCATGATACAGCTCAGTAGTGCAACAGTTAGCTTCCACAGGTGTACTGCTGATATTGAGAATATCACTCTTGCACAATAATTGCCAAGATTACAGCTACAAAACGAGGATACACCTCACACATGCATAACCTAACAGTGTACAGAACGGTCAACTATACACATGGCATGTTACCTGCACGCTCCGTGTCCTGCTGCTGTGTGGCTCCAGCCTCCATCATTACACATATATGCTGCTGCTGTTGCTGTTGGGCTGGAGCCACAACACTTAGGAGTAGTCCCTCCAGTCTGGCGAGGGGGGGGTGTCTAGACACCCCACCACCTGTGGCAAGCTGCTGCCTGTGGATATCCCACGCACGCTGACGGACAATTCTAATTAAATCACTGTAGTGATGGCGTACCTGCTCATATGTCCGGTTATGTGTGCCTATGTCATTTACCCGACGGACCAGGTCTTGCCACAGTGCAGCCCTCTCCTGCTGGTTCTGGCTGGTGTGGGAAAAAAGTACTGCGAAATCCCGCACCAGGCTCTGGTGTATCTCTTCCTCCTCTGCAGCGGAGTAGACAGGGTTCTGCTGGTGAACCATAGACCTGAAAAGGAGAAGGAAAATATGTCAGCAATATCTGTCAGCAAACTATGGCACACATAATACACATAATACTCGACTGCAGTGATATAACTTAACCAACATATATAGCATCTGTCTGTCTATTGGGGGATACACATGTAAATGACCAGATACCAGTGCTCAGCCGACAACTGTGCAACAGTACCTGGCACACTCCATACGACAGACTAGTATACTGCAGCAGTCAACACACTGGTTCAGGTACAATGCACAACCTCACACTGGGGTTTTGTATCAAGGTACTGTATGGGGAACATTATCAGCCCATGCACTGCACACAATGCACATTACATATTTCACTGGTAATGCACACTACTCTTACTTGCCATAACCCTACCTACACCACAGTGACATACAGGGTAACACAGCACAACATATGGCAATGTAGTATGTGTTGATCGCAATACCTCACACATCTGTCTCTGGCCTCACACCAAGGACACACACTACCATGACAGACAGACAGTCATGGTGAGCAATCACACCAGTACACAACATGCACCCAGTCACTGGCACACTCATTCCACCTCACATATTTCGTTTGCAATGTGTTCATGGGTGTGCATTGTGTCTTAGGTAGGTAGTTTGATTTTGGCCCTGGGCCTACAGCAGCATACTGTTATGCTACCCTGCCCCTTGTGACACATGTGTTATGATCGTACCTGCTCCTTACAAACAGTTACACAGGGTGACTCATATGGCATATTACCTATCTGTATAACATTCAGCAGGGGTATGTCTGACATCTACTCATGGGGAGTCTTGCTTCTTAATTCTGTGTGGTTTACTACAGGGAATGTCGTATCTGTGGGTAGGGTCCTGTACCTCCACCATGTGCTCTATACTGCAGTGACAAGGACGACAGACATAGGTAATTTGTGTTGTGGATGTTGGAGGTGTTACCATGGTTGTTAGACAACTGTCATGGGTGTGACCGAACTATGTATATCCAGCAGTGGTAACCTCTATGTAGGTAGTCTGTGTGTGCTCTGTGGTCTTGTCAGTCACTCTGCATAGGTATTGTGTTTGAGTGCATTGACACAGTTACTTGCATATGTCTGTGTCCTTCTCCATATCTGTAGCTGTCATGGGAGGTTCATACCGTGTAGGACATTGTGGGGTGTGGAGGGGTACAGTGACCTACATGTCCATAGCTGACACACCATGTCCGCTGACACATTCCATGTACAGGTATTACAGGACTAGTGTGCCACTGTGTATATCAATGGGGAGCCTATTGTACACTTGTTGGCCCTGTTCCCCCCCTGACACATGAAGTGGTAGGCAGGCATGCACATATGTGGTGGTTACTGGTGTCAATGTTTTTGAATGGGGTATGGTACTCCATTACCCACACTGGTGTTCACTCCATGCCTTTGGCAGCAGGCACCTGTTGCAAGACATCTGCACACATGTGCCTCACACAGTATATATATATATATATATATATATATATATATATATATATATATATATATATATATATATGTATATATATATATATATATATATATATATATATATATATATATATATATATATATATATATATATATATATAATATGTTTGTATATATGTATATAATATGTATATATAGATGTAGATATATACATATAGATGTGGGGAGAGAGTGAGAGAGAGACAGAGGGAGAGAGAGAGTGAGAGGGGGTGGGACAGAGAGAGAGAGATAGTCATATACAGACATATCTGTTGTCAGTCAGATCTATCTGTATATGTATATGTATCTACATATATCTATATATGTATGTGTGTATTACATATATCTGTACGTACATATTCTACCAATCTTGATGTCTGTGCAGTAAGTGAAACCTGGTTCAAGGCTCCTGAGAGCACACCAGCGGTACCAGGCTATACCTTGTATCATGCTTTTTGGCCCCAGGACTTGGGACAAAACAAAATGGGAGGGGGAGTGTCCATATTCATGAAGGACACCCACACCTCCAGGTTAGTGGGAACACATGAAGCATCATAGACCATCCAGGTGCAAATAACCGTAGGCAAACCTGCTATACAACTGGTAGCATGTTACAGACCACCCTCCCAATCTCAGGAACCACAGTCAGCCTTCCTGAAGACATTGGTGGATATGAATGTCCCACCACACACCATCATATTGTGAGACTTCAACTACCCTAACATACACTGGGTGCATTATTCTAGCCCAAACACCCTAGCCCAAAGGTTCCAAGAATTCACTAAGTCAAATGCAATGGAACAGCTAGTCACCTCTCCCATAAGGGGAGATAATATACTAGACCTGATCATCACAAACATGGGGACAATGTGCTACACACTGGAAGTATATCCCTCACTAGTCACATCTGACCACAGACTAATCACCCTGGATATACATATCCCACCTCCCCCACAACACAAAAGACTACAGTGGGAAACCTCTCACATGCCGACTTTACACTTCTTAAAACTGAGTTGATATCCTTTAAGCCCACTGGGCCAGTGGAAACCACATCCCACAATGCAGACTCCTTCACATATGCTTTCTACGGACATCACCAAGAATGCATGGATCATGCAATCCCAAATGAAACCAAGACCCTCTCCACCAAGGGCAGGCGTCCTGTCTGGTGGACCCTAGCCATGAACATATTGTATAACAACAGAAGGTAGCTACTGAACGGCAGAGTAGAATTCCATAAAGATAATGCATCTCTGATTAGCACTAGTAGAAAGATACATTCTGTCATACAAACATGAAAGGCCAACAATGAGAGGGAATTTGCTATGGACACTACAGATAACCACAAGGCCTTCTTCTGCTATGTTAGACACCTGGGTGGAAACCCTCAGATATATTCATAGTTAGTTCACAATGACAAAAGCTACACTGAACACACAGATATTGCGAACATTCTGGCAGACAGGTTCAGTGCAGATTTCTCCCCTCCCTCACCCCCACATGAGGAATTACTTATCCCAGCTGACTGTAACCTCCCTGTCATCTCAGATGTCCAGCTGAGAACCGCCCTCAGCAAAGCTGTAAACACAGCATCAATGGGACCCGACGGTATCACAGGTTGCATGCTACGTGAACTCCAAGAGGAGCTAAACACGCACATAAAATGCTATTCAACCGTAGCCTTACTACAGCATATGTACCTGGACACTGGCATACAGCAACAGTAGTCCCACTCCATAAAGGAGGCACCTCTACAGACCCTGGTAACTACCGCCCCATAAGCTTAACCAGCCTGATCTGCAACGCTATGGAAAGAATCATTATGGAACTCATACACAGAGACATTGGGGACTTAGACACTTGATCCCACCCAGTTCGGCTTTGTAGAGGGCAGATCCTGCCTTATGAACCTGGTTGACCTTTTCAAATCAGTCACTAGAGCCATTGACGAGGGCACAGCAGTCCATACAGCCTACCTGGACTTGCCTACGGCTTTCGACACAATACTGCACTCTGGCATCATAGACATGATCAACAGCTTAAATGTAAATCCATATGTCACAAGATGGGTTGCAAACCGGCTAATGGATAGAAACCCTACAGTCAAACTCACTGGTGCCATGTCAGACTCAGAGCCAGTCACAAGTGGTGTCCCACAGGGCTCTGTCCTGGGACCGCTCATGTTCGGCATATATTTCTCAGATGTGGAAGCAGACATGGGAGGGTAGTGGCTGACAATGTTCAAAGATGACTGCATACTAGGCGCCATAGTCGATACACCAGCTGACACATACATCCTACAGAAAGGCCTCACGGAAACCGACAACTGGTGCCGGAGTCATGGCCTTCAACTGCATGCCACATAATGTATAGTCATACCCTTTCGGACGGACAAGGTACCCACATATTATCACATTGACAGTAACCCACTGAGTACAGACAAAGTAATCGGAGACCTGGGGACACTAATCGATACTGACCTCTCATTTGACACCCACGTTGCCAAAGTGGTTGGATAGACTTCCTACCTTGCCCACCTTATCATGAAGGGATTCACATCCAGATCAAAAGAGGTCATTGTACCCCTATACTCCACCCTTATCAGGCCCATGACTGTGTACTATGCCCCATTTGGTATGTACCTCACCTGGCACTTGCAACAGCTAGGGGGACCCCATAAGTACATCACCTGGAGGATCAAGGGTCTCCAACAACTTTCATATGCTGCCAGACTAAAGTAACTCATGCTCTATTCCATAGCATACTGCCTACTTAGGGGTAATCTGTGCCTGATGTACAAGGCCATGTCCAATCAGGTATTGATGGACATGTTCCACCTCATACAATCCAAATCCATCAGAACCACAACAGCTACAGATTTAAACCTCAGCACACATATGAATAGGACATGCTGTAGGGACAGATCCATAACTCAGAGGCTTCCCATACTGTGGAACAGGATCCCAGTTCATGTTAGGCAGAGACCCTCACTGACACTCTTCATGTGAATTCTTGACGAGTGGATGGGAGATCATAGGTTTACACCAGGGGTCATCTCTGTGTCACTACTAGACAGAGGCACAGTAAACTAATGCTATCATGTACGGGGGTCTTCACTGTGTCACTACTATACAGAGGCGCAATTTTCTAAATCTATTCTATACACTGTCTGCAGATAGCCTAGTACTAAACTATGATGCTGTGAAACTATATATGTCTATGTATTTCTACATCCCTCTCTATCTATGTATACACATATGCATATTATATATATATATATATATATATATATATATATATATATATATATATATATATATATATATACATATATATATATATATATATATATATATATATATATATATATATATATATATATATATATATATATACTCCTTTTAGTTCCACATATGTATACACACAGTAACGTACTGATGAACATCCATTACTGTACAACCTACTTGTACATTGCACTACAACCTACATTGCTATATGCACATA
The DNA here is from genome assembly GCF_019279795.1 of Protopterus annectens. Classification (NCBI taxonomy): domain Eukaryota; kingdom Metazoa; phylum Chordata; order Ceratodontiformes; family Protopteridae; genus Protopterus; species Protopterus annectens. The sequence continues at coordinate 50,336,460 of NC_056750.1, forward strand.
GCTACCTTCACATACATATGTATGTAAAGCCTTCAGTGACAGTTGCAGTATGTCCCCGGCCCTATGCACATCTTCATATACATAGATACAGACCAATAACACATCTGGAGGGTTCACAGTATGTAGACTATTATAGTAGTACTTTACATTACCTGTGTTTGTTGCAGCTGTTTGCATAGGCTTGCAGTTACTTGGCCTGCTGTCAGCCTCTTTGTTTTGTTGTTACTGTTTTTTTTTATTTCTTTCTCTTTCTCTCTCTCTCTGTCTGTCTCTCTCTCTCTGTCTCTACCTCCAGAGGGTGCAATGAAAGTATTGCATGTGTGGACTGGGAGTACAGGATGCTTTTGTAGGTATCTGCACATGTCCATGTGATGGCCTCTGCACCAGTTGTTAGCCAGCATTTACTAATTGCATGCAGCCTGTTGTGTAGTGATTGCAGTTCTCACTGTGATTACAGGACAGTGCTATAAAAAGGTCTGTTAGGTAGGCGTAGCCCTTTCAGATTATCAGGGTGGGGACCATGCTGGTTTGCTGTGGACACTATTCTGTGAGTGTAAGGGTTGGTATGTCTCTCATATTTCAGGCTGTGTTGTAGACACTGCAATGCATGTTGTTCTGTAAGCTGAGTATTCCTTCCTCCAGTGTCCTCTTCTCCGTGTGTATGTAAACTGACACCTACGACTAGTAATACTGTGTATATGGGTGTGTGTGCTTTCCTGTGGGGATTGTGGTGTAACTGGTATATAGCAGTGGCTCTTGCAATATTTTGCTATGGCTTCAATATTTGGCCTTTACATTCACTCCTTCTATGCCTGCTAGGTGTCTTTCCTGTAATGTGTTGCTATGGCTTTCCTATTTTCCATTTACATTCACAGCTTGTAATGCTTGCTAAATCTGTTTGGGCAGCAATCCCCTATGTGTTTGTTGTGGTAGGGTGTTACTGCATGCAGTGTGGTCTGGCCATGGTGTGGGCCTTGACACTTACAAGGGTATTTGATCATGCTGCTGAGCAGGCCTCAGATACTCTCAGGTGCATCTTTTATCAGCCTCATGGAATGGTACATATCAGTGGGATACTCAAATGAAATATTCTGATATTCTGCAGTTGTGACTGTGGGTTATTTCAAGCATATGTATTAGTACACCATTTGTGACGTGCAGGTGGTGCATACCTTCAGTCATTCATAGTTACCATTGCATGTGTAGTTACACCTTTCTGCCTACTGTTAGTACATTTGACAGGGTGTCAGTGGGGCACAGTTGACATTTGTTTTCACATCAGGGACATCCCTGTAACTCAGTCACAGTTGCTATGTCTGATTTCTTAACTATTCAACTATGGCAGTGTTTATCCTGCTCTGAGTATGTGTGTGGCTTGCCAGATGCTACTGTGACTTTATTACCTAGTAGCTACCAACTAGCATGACTGTTTCTCATCACACAGTACTATTTTACAAATCCACTAGATTTGACGGTAAATATACATGACATGCTTTGTGTACTAGTCTTACTATATTCCCTTTACATTAATTCCTACTATTTTATGATATATTTCTTTCAGCACAGTGTTCTTGTATAGCAGTCATGGCTTAGTGGTAAGTCATGCAGACTAGTGTTTCCAAGGTCCTGGGTTCGAGACTGATGGAGGTATTTTATTTTGCTGCTGAGAAAACTACAGGCCTTGTCATTCAGAGTGACTAAGGCACTTTTAAGCAGTTGTAAGCGGGTTAGCGCTGGTTTGCATGGAGGTCATGCATGCGCACTGCCGCTTAGCTTCGTGCACACACGCTTAGCTAAGCGCACAGAAGCGCACTCCCGCTTACTACTGCTTAAAAGTGCTTACTCGTGCACACCAGCTATTTTCTTTTAAAGAAAAGAAAATGGGGAGATAGGAAAGTGGTGAAAAAGGGGGCACAGAGAGGGTAGGACAGTAGGAAAACAAGCTCGGGTTTTGCAGGAGGGATATAGGAAAGGCCCATAGATGCCCATTTCTTCGTCAGCAGCAGCTGTGCATATGTTTGTAATTTGGTGTGAAATTTGAAACCCTCCACCCCTGAGAGAGGTGTGAGGACAACAATAATATTTGTTGTACAGCCAATTGTAATTTGCAGTTTACATGTCCAGCAGACATGTGTGCAAAATGGGCAGCTATGTATGGGGCGTAATTTTTTTGTGGGTACAGAGTGCCTTTTATTTTTCAGGTGAGAGTGGTATGTCAGGTACAGGAAGTCGGTATAGCTGGGGAGGTAGGTAGGGGAGGTTAAAAGACAAGACAAACAAGATGCATACAGGGGTGGTGTATGACACATGTGGGGGGGTTACACAATTGATGGGGACGGATGTTTGGATATCTCGAGCCCATGAGCCCACAGATGGCAACAGTGGAACTGAGATCCCCACCCATGGGCAGTTGCCACTGTGCCTTCACTGCCCAGGACAGGGCTGTGCTGGGGGCTGTGTAGGATGGGCAGCAGGCACGCCTGTGAGTTGTGCCACCCATGCCTCAAGCTGGCGTAGGGGCCCAAGCACAGCGTGTCGGATCTCCCTACGCACCACAGTCTGGACACTATGGAGGGTGAGTGGATGTTCTCCTCTGGCCACACTTGCAGAGGGGGGACGAGCCCCATCCCCTGCAGCGCTTCCACCCGCAGGTGGCACAGGGCCACCGGAGGAGGGTCCGGCCTGGGCACTACTGCCAGGTGCACTCGTCAGCTGAGGTGGATCCGCTGGAACCCGCCTTCCCTGTCGTCCTATGTTTTGCATTATTTAGTGACAGTTTTGGTTAGTAACATGCAATACCATTCACAATTAGTTGTAACAGCATGCATTAGTATTCCCATTAACCAAACACCCATAAATTCAAGCCGTTGAACAGCAAGCATAACACATGCATAATTTGAACAACAATACACGTTCCAACAACATGCAGGGTTGAGTGATGGCAACAGGCCATCAGGTTTGGATGTATGAACAGGGCACATGCATCAACGTACATGCAAATATGTATGAACCAACAGGACAATTGTCCAGGGGAGTTAATTGTGAATACACATACCCATTTCACGTGGAATGGATTATTTGTGGTTATAGGGTAGGGTGAAGAAATATTTCATTAACAACTTCAAATACCTATACATATGCTGTACATTTCTACTAGCTGCAGATATATACACACTACAGGTCTGACTACAGTTTCCTATGTGTAAACTTATGCATGTTGGTGATAGGATTGTTAATGCTACATCAATATACATTTCATTTTTATTCATACACATTCATATCTGGCTCTGTACAGCTACATAATCCTGCTACATTTGCTTTATATGGCTCTAGACAACTGTGGATGTTTGGTATTTCATACAACCATACTATCTGCATATTGCAAACTGAGAGCAACATATCCAGATTTTGGGACACACATTCCAGCTTCAGTACTTTTTTCAACACATGTTGCTGTTTGGTTGTGCCTGTCACATTCATTTAATTCTGTACTGACTGCAGTATACTTTATTCAGGAGTTATTACTACTTTATTGGTGGATTCATACCTCTTTCTCACACTCTCTCACTTGTTTTATTTTTACAATTCAGGATGGTACTTAACTCTAGGTTTTATTGACATGTTTTACTTAGTTATAACAATCCTTTCCAACAGTCTCACTTGTGTCATGTTTCAGAATTTAAACAGGGATATATTTCACACATGTGTTTTACTCAGCTTCTGGAGCTGTACTTTTCAGCCTGCTGCAGGTTATGTACTATTATATTACAGGTGGAACAACTTTATTTCAGACTTGTTTCATTTTTATTTTTGGATTACAGGCTGCATCACACTTATGTAATCAAACAATACTAGCAAAATCTGTCTTACACTGTTACTTGCACTTTTTATTAATAAGTGACTACACAGCACTCTTTTTCACGCTGTCATACTTATATTTTTTTACAGTTACAGGGAGAGAATTACTAACCTGCCTGGTGGTGCAACCGCACAAGCCTATCGGCATAGGCTTGATGATTCATGGAACGGACACCTGCAGCTGTAATATAAATGAAGTAATATTGGAATACACATCTCTATAATATCAGCTAGGTTCATTTCTTACATAAATAATTACATGTAACTTACTCAGTAGTGGGGCGTTGGGCATTTGCCGGGCCTCCTGGATCCAACGGTTCAGTTGGTCCTGCTTCCGTCTCTTCAGGTCTGCATGGTGGTGACAGACCTGTTCACCAGTCCTTGGTATTCCTGTGGCACTGGTGAGATCATGTGCCAACCGGTCCCATGCCTCAGCCCTATATGCTCCCCACAGGACCTGGCCCTGCATGAGTTGGGCCTCATGATCATGGACGAGGAGCCAAACCATATATTTGGACTCCTCAATGCCCCACCTCTGTGCTCAGAAGCAACTACCCTCTCCTACACCTGCCATCCTGACTGCAAATCGGTTCCACAATCAGTTATGCTGTGTATTCCCGCCTATGGGGCTTATATATGCCGTTTTTCCCACACTTATCTGTGATTGGCCATTTTGGAATTGTATCAGCTTCACAAAACCTGCTTTGTCATGCTTCTCTTTCCATTCATTCCTATATATATGCTATTACTGCATTTCTAAGAGCAACTGTCATGGCTTAGTGGTTCAGTACTTTGACTATGGTGTATGGTATCATGAGTTCGAGCTTGGCCATTGCTTTTTATATTTTATGACTGTTTACACAGGCTGGGAGGTGTGTCTGTGTAAAGGCGATTTTGATACAGCTTGCTCAATGTTGCCAGTCGGTTAGCTTGTTGGCGCGGGGCACAGCTCCGCGCAAATGGATCACGCTGGCTTACGCGCCGTTTAGCTGTCAGCATGCACATTATGCTCAGCACAGCTACGGGCACACAGTTTCAGCGTGTTAGAACTCTGCTCAACCCCAGGCACTCATTCTACACCTGTTAAACCACTACTCACCTACGGGCACTCATTTTACACCTGTTAAAACACTGCTCACCTACGGGCAGATATACTCAGCTTGTTAGAGTGTAGCTCAGCTATGGGCACTTCTGACATTTGTTCTTTTTTTCACACATTTCTTCATAATACATGGCCCATTTCATTACATTTTACATAAAAATAATTTTATACATGTACATATATGTCAGGGAATTGTTTCGTGCTTATTTCACTAAAAATAAAAATTGATGTTGTGGGGGCTCGAACCATGACTGCCTCCTCTTCAGCTGACATCTCTACCGCTACACTGTTGCTTCTTGGCTTACTTTGCATATTTAGTTCTGATATGCTTTTCCACTCACTGCTAACTGTGGCTAAGCGACGGGCATGCGCGCGCAAACGAGCGCACTCACGGGTAAACATCTTTAATACTTATAAAAAAAATATAACATGCTCATTTTTACATTTTATGTCGATAGTCTGTGGGGGCATGTGTTGTGTTGTGTTTATTGACATTTACACGGACTCTGTCGTGGGGGTTTACTTTCGGGACTTTTAGTCTTCTGGGGGCGTGTCCGTTTGCAGGGCTCGCCCTACGGACACACCCCCTACTGTCTTACACGGACCATGTTAGCCTTAGGTGTGAGCCAGCATGCCCTCATGCATATACATGGCATGCTGACGTCACACCATTTAACTGCAGCCTCCGTGTAAGCCTTGTAACTCTTACACGGAGGCTTCGTGAATCCTGCCCTGGGAGTGTGTCTGTGTGGTTTGTTTTCACTTATATAAATGTATGACTGCTTATGTCATAAGTGATGGTTTAATAAAGATATTTCTTGTTTACAGAAAAGGCAGGAATTGAATGAGTTATATAATGTTGCTTACATTATATGATATATAGCTATATATGTGAAGTATAATGGTTGTTAATGTTAATTTAATAAAGTTTTATTACTTTTGTATAAATGTAAATTTGCCTATGTCACAAGTGATAATTCATTGAAGGTGTTAAAAATAGAAAAACTCACTGAATGAACTCTTTCCAACAAAGGGAACATTTTTTTTGTTTTTAATAAATATAAAATAGAAATTCACAATGTAAGTACGATCACGCACAGTTACCCAGCAGAAGAATTAGCCACAGCAGTCAGAAAGACAAAGGACTCATAATAATAATAATAATAATAATAATAATAATAATAATAATAATAGTAATAATAATAATAACAACAATAATAATAATAATAATAATAATAATAATAGTAATAATAACAATAATAATAGTAATAATAATAATAACAATAATAATAATAATAATAATAATAATAATAATAATAATAATAATAATAATAATAATAATAATAATAATAATAATAATAATAATAATAATAATAACAATAATAATAATAACAATAATAATAATAATAATAACAAAAAGTCTGGTGAAATTGAAGTGCATTAACCCACCACCGAGTTCGCGCAGGAATGGGCGTGCCCATCGTGATCGACATGCCGGAGGGTGGGGATTAACAACAACAATGTGCCATGATTGACATGCAATGCAAATGTAATGGTAAATCCATGTCATGTAGCAGGAACAGTAGAATTATATAACGGTAAATCCGTGTCATGTAGCAGGAACAGTAGAATTATATAACGGTAAATCCGTGTCATGTAGCAGGAACAGTAGAATTATATAACGGTAAATCCGTGTCATGTAGCAGGAACAGTAGAATTATATAACGGTAAATCCGTGTCATGTAGCAGGAACAGTAGAATTAAAAACAGAGCATTTAATAAGCACAATAATGACACAAATGGCCTTTCCATTCAAATGTTCCACAAGCATCTTGACAACCGAATACTGTTATGAAAGAAAATAACACATTCAAAACTAAACTGAGATATTAATTGTGTTACTCATTTCTTCATATATTACACCTTTGTAAAGGAGTTTATTTTTTAATAACTGAACTAAACCTGTACAAAGACTCTTATGTGAAATAAATGAGGAGTTAGAATATGGAGCCTTTAATAATAACTTCAATCAGGCAGCTCACGGCACGGCTACAAAATATCATTGCCAGGATAACTTGTCTGCCTTATGCCCTTTGCACTACGACAGCGTCCCAACTACAGTCCTAAACAGCGTATAGTCGGTTTCACAGAATGACTCAATACTTTGCTGTAAAGTGTATGTTTGTAAGAGAATGTAGGACAGGACAGACGGCACTTTACCCTTTTTGAACCTAAACATAGTTACAAGGAATCACTCACACAAACCTGCACATATTTTCATGGTATGTCTTGAAAACAAAAGCAAGTCATCACTAATGTCATGATCTGTCAACTCTCCCTATTTAAAGCACGTCTTGATTTGTGACTCAAGATTTTAGCTCTCTACCTCTTAGTCCATGCTAAAACTGGTGACATATGGAAAAAAAGTGATGACTTACTCTTAATAAATAATGACAATTACTTCTTTCACTTCAGAAAATGTATATTTCACATTCTTTAATTGTGTCAATGTCTTGCGTTAATGACACTAATATTTTAAAATGTGTTTGATTTTAAAATAAAGTAGTAGTGATATAGTATGAAAAATATTTAAAAACTGCTTTATTAATGGTGAAATATAGGTCTAAATTACCTTGTGTTTTGGTGGCATCTTTCAATCAAACGGTGGGCGGTGCAGTCAAAATGGTCACAGGTGGGGTTTGTGCAGGGCTTGCTACTGTGCATCTGGTGGGTTAATACACTTCAGTTTCACCAAAAGTCTTGCGAACAAATCAGCACCACCAGCCAGTACAAACTGTACAGAATATATTCTGTAAAAGTCTGTTGGGGCCGAGGCATATTTAAAGTCTTCATGTAACAGTGCTGCCATTACAACTCCCCCGGCTGTAATATTGCAATTGTTGCCGTCACTGACACCCCCCCTTCTCTCTCGTGCACAATACCTGGTAAAGGATGAAAGGAAAGCTGCAACAATGAACCATGACGTCGGCTGAATTCCATACTTTTAACCTTACATTCCAGGAAGTCCTAATTGGGCAATTATCACTTTTTAACTAAAAAATGCTAAACATGCAAAAGCCTGATGACCTGCAAATTACAATGCAGTCTCAATAACGGAATTTGAATGTGTTATTTTATTTGTTATATTTTTGTTTTCCTCTCCTAGGTCCTAGTGCCTGCCAGATTCTACCCCCCACTTCAGAAAAACTGTACTGAAATGAGTACAGTGAGTGTGCCTCCTGACATCCCTGGTACACTCAATACGTACCAATTTTATCAAAGGTCTTTTAGCCTGGTGAGTAGTTTAAGGGGTGAGATTATGTAAAATTATGCGTATGTGCTTATTGCCAACAGTCAATAAACGGGGAGGGAGAGGAAATTTTGGTGTCAAATTATCATAGGGCAGGAAACAACTGGTACACTGGGTTTAAGAAACCTTCTCCAACAGCCTAGATGGGAGGAAAAACAATCAATTCATAATTCCAGTACATAGCTGCAATGCATTTTGCTGTTTAACTGGTCTAACTGTTGGTATTAAACCCTAGTTACTTTCTTATGTAGTGAATGTACATCAGGCTAGTTCAGCTGTCAGTAATTTAAAAGGTCACAGCAAACAGCAACTTTGGAATTCTTAGGCCCTAAGCTCTGAGCTGATTGGCCTGGAACTGCATTAACGCAAAGACAAGTCCTGAAATAACCTGACATACATTCAGTATCTAAGAACAAAACTAGGATGTAATACCAACAGCTGGACGACATGGCAAAATGCAGTGCAACTCTGTACTGGAATTATTAATATAGGCTTAAAGATCTTGACTAAAACAGATACAGACCATTAAAATTAACTTAAAATCAGATCAATAAATGAAAACACTTATCTTTTTTATGGAATGGAACTATTACAATGTAATAGTATTTTTTTTTTCTTTTTTGGTGATTTCCTAACCTATTTCTAATCTTCAGCCAAAGCAATCACCTTAGCATACAAACTGTTTATGTCATGTAGTCTGTTGTCATATTTCAGTGCAGAATATATGAATTACAGAAATGCACAGCTCCTTTCTGTTAACTGACTACATAATGTGTGATTACAATGCACTTTAGAGTATCACACAAAAGCGTTTCTCCTTCAGCATCATCTTGTGCTAAAAGACTGTACTAATAATGCAATTCTAAGTCTAAAAGGAAATTTTTATAGATCATGATGAAATGCCAACAGTTCAGAACTTTTCTCTCAAAAAGCGAAATGACAACACAGTGGCTGTTTCATTAATTTTTGTGACTAGCAATCTGACGGTTTGACCAGTCATCACGACACTTGTCTAAATAAACTGTATTAGAAGCCATGATGCCACCATAGGTATTAAATTAATTAATTAATTAATTCAGTGTATGCGTGAGTGTATATTACAATCCATTATCACTAACATTCATCATGACACAGTGCTTTATACAAAATCATTGCATACACGCATAAATGGTAAACATACATGTTGGAACTCAGCTAAAACCAGTGTAAACAAAGAACTTTACATTTGCGTTCACAAGCAAAAGTGAAAACCTATCATTTATACCATATATATATATATATATATATATATATATATATATATATATATATATTCATAAAATATATACATACATATAAGGATCTATGTTATAATGGAAAATCAATAGCTCGTGCATTAGAATATTGAATAGCAAAACATTGAAGGTAAGTAGAGCAGAATATGTTAGTTGTGTGTCTGTGTTACACATTGGTGTAGTCTGAACTACTTACCTTTGATGTTATTGGGTTTGACATCATAATCGTGCATGATTTTCACATTTTGTCTACTTCGACTTCATGTTTTCATGTTGAAGGTATTGACTTTTCATAATTATAATATAGACCCATATATATATATATATATATATATATATATATATATATATATATATATCCACACACACACACACATATATATATATATATATATATATATATATATATATATATAGATATATATATATGTATATATATATATATATATATATATATATATATATATATATATATATATATATATATATATGTATATATATATATATATATATATATATATATATATATAGAGAGAGAGAGATATACACACACACACACACACACAGACACAGCAGTACAAACTGTACAGAATATATTCTGTAAAAGTCTATTGGGGCACACACACACACACACACACACACACACACACACACACACACACACATACACACAGTATACATACAGAAAAAAAAACACTAAAAGTACTTATTCAATGCAATCATGTACAAATAAAAGAAAACTGGTGTCAAAATCATTGCATCAAGCTAAATGCCAAAAAGTGCATAGTCATCCCCTTTGGAAAAAACAAAGTACCCACAAACTACCACATAGGTGGTAGTCCCCTACATACAGAAAACGTAATAAGGGATCTGGGGACCCAAGTAGAAAGTAATCTCTCCTTTGATAATCATATTACCAAAGTGGTTAGAAAATCCTTCTATGTGGCCCACCTTATCACAAAAGGGTTCACATCCACATCAAAAGTGGTCATTGTGCCCCTCTACTCATGACTCATCAGACCCATCATAGAGTACAATGCCCCATTTGGGATGTACCTTACAAGACACCTGCAACAGCTGGAAAGACCACAGAAGTACCTCACCAAGAGGATCACTGGCCTCAAACAGATGCCCTATGCAGCTTGACTGAAGAAACTATAGCTGTACTCAGTTGCATACTGCCTACTCAGAGGTGATCTCTGCCTGACATACAAGGCCATGTCCAACCCAGAATTGATGGACATGCTCCACCTAAAGAAAACCATATCCCCTCAAGCCACATGCTCTAGGCATCTAAACCTCACCACGACAATAAGTAGGACGTGCTGGAGGGATAGATTCCTGTCCCAGAGACTTCCCATGCTTTGGAACAAGATTTCCAATCTACATTAGGCAGAGCTCCTCGCTAACACTCTTCAAGAGAAACCTTGATGAATGGATGGGAAACAGAAAGTTTACCCCGGGGATCACTGCAGTGGCTCTGCTGGACAGAGGCACAGGGAACTAATCTAAGGGGGTTGTGAAAGCCAACACAAATGCCTTCAGGCAGATAGCCTAGTACCTACCTATGAATCTGTAAAATAGCACGTGGCTGAAATGCCATCACTCAAAATGCCAAGTACCGACAAGAGGAAAAAAAAAATAGATCAAAATGCAGAAGTAAATTGGATTTCAGCTCCTGCTATTCTCCTTTAAACTTTATTTTGCAGAGGGACAATCCGCAATGCAACCCCCAATGTGGAGGGCAAGCCCTCCCACCCCCCCGAATGTATCACCATACCATGGAAAAAGGAAATAGGTTAATGGCCATCTTGGACTTAGTATATGTAAATCCATTTTACCCCCAGTCCATCTTCATGTTTCAGGCCACGTTCTGGAGGGTCCTGACAGTTGAGATAGTTACCAAAGAAAACAGCAGAATTGTAAGCTTACCTAAACTAAAAGTGATAACAACAATGCAGCACCTTCACTCATGTAAAACTTACCCAAACAATGTGCAAAAAAACCAAATATCCACTTCTCTGTATCTACCTATCTATGAAAAGCCCAAACAGTAAAAGAGACATGTCTTCATAAACAAAAGTACAATAAAAACAAAACAAGTAGGGTATACATTTTTAATAGTTTAGTGCTTTCTCTCTTATATACAAGGACTTCATCAGTCTGATGAATAAGGGTGAAAGCATTAACCTATTAAAGGTTTACACTCTTCTGCATCTGCATCTTTGCTTCCTTTTGTTTTTAAATGTATGTATGTTTTATATATATAAACATACACACATACACACACACACACACACACACACACACACACACACACACACACACACACACACACACACACAGACACACACACTTACACAAATGTAATTAAGCAGGTCGAATATTCATATATAGTTAAATGATCTTATTCACCAAGTCTATTCAATTTGACATGTGGGTCCTTGAGCCACTCTTTGGATCAGATCCACCAGAATTAGTGCTAAAGCCATGAGCTCCTTTAAGAAATATTCCTTCCCATCATGCACCTGTCTCCTTAGTTAGTTCAGGCCTTGTTTACCACCTTTGTGACCCGTAGTGCGATCTGAAGCCTGTTTGAATTACTATTGACCTTTCTATTCATAGGATTTCAGTCAAGGTTGAATCTCTCCATAGAGTATAGATTTATCATTACAATCTCTCCACACAGTATAGATTTATTGTTACAATCTCTCCACAGAGTATAGATTTATCATTACAATCTCTCCATAGAGTATAAATTTATTGTTACAATCTCTCCATAGAGTATAAATTTATCGTTACAATCTCTCCACAGAGTATAGATTTATTGTTACAATCTCTCCACAGAGTATAGATTTATCGTTACAATCTCTCCACAGAGTATAGGTTTATCGTTACAATCTCTCCACAGAGTATAGGTTTATCGTTACAATCTCTCCACAGAGTATAGATTTATCGTTACAATCTCTCCATAGAGTATAGATTTATCGTTACAATCTCTCCACAGAGTATAGATTTATCGTTACAATCTCTCCATAGAGTATAGATTTATCGTTACAATCTCTCAACAGAGTATAGATTTATCGTTACAATCTCTCCACAGAGTATAGATTTATCGTTACAATCTCTCCACAGAGTATAGATTTATCGTTACAATCTCTCCACAGAGTATAGGTTTATTGTTACAATCTCTCCACAGAGTATAGATTTATCATTACAATCTCTCCATAGAGTATAGATTTATCATTACAATCTCTCCACAGAGTATAGATTTATCATTACAATCTCTCCATAGAGTATAGATTTATCGTTACAATCTCTCCACAGAGTATAGATTTATCGTTACAATCTCTCCACAGAGTATAGATTTATCGTTACAATCTCTCCACAGAGTATAGATTTATCGTTACAATCTCTCCACAGAGTATAGATTTATCGTTACAATCTCTCCACAGAGTATAGATTTATCGTTACAATCTCTCCATAGAGTATAGATTTATCGTTACTGTTGTACTGCTGTTAACCTCATTTTGCCATTTCCTTTCCATTTCCTTTCCTATAGCTAAGACAGGGCAACAGCATCCTTTGATGCTTCCATCCTGAATGGTTTTCTGACATGGCACCACCCACGATTTCCATAGGATGGGATTCTGACCCATGTGTCAGATCAGAAACACTGAATAAATAGGATACAAAGGTTGTGTACTTATTATAATGATAGATCCTTTAATTCCTATCCATCTGGTATGACAACCTTCCCAACTTCCCCCTTCCCTGCTGTATAGCCTAAAGGATCAGCAGTTCTTCTTCTTTGGGTCCAAGGCAGCACATATTAGTAATGTCTAAGTCTTCGGGTTTCAAACTAAATCTGAGCTAGCTAGGGATACAGGTGCATTATGGGAAGGATTTTTTTTTAAAGGGGCACAAGTCTAGAGCACTAATTCTGCTTGACTGGATATGATGAGTGGCTTGAGGACCACATTACGCGTCAGATGGAATGGAATTAAACTATTATTATAAGTGCTTAATTTTTATTTTAAATGCCTTTTATGATGTAGGGTATTATTTTAACTAATACACTTCTGTGTAAAATAAGTATCTGAACACTATCCCTGTGTTCGGGTTTTTGAGGTGAAGTCATTTGCTGATGGAGCATGTTTGAGATTGTCATACAGCAGGAATTGGAAATAGTCCTATTTCCCACTGTTGTGTATTCTCAGAGTTATGTTAGGATTTGGTCATTTTGTAAATGTACGTTTCTAGTTAGCAGAAAAAAAATACCAAAAGGTAAACTGTTAAAATAAAAAACACCGTAGCAGGCTCCAAACCTTTTGTGTAGTCCAGGATATGTGAAATAACTGTTGGAATATCACAACACAAATAATTCCACAAGAAGTTCAGGCTCCAAACCTTGTTTAATAGTTCAGGATATATAAAAAACTGTTAAAATGCCACAGCACAAACAATTCCACAAGAAGTTAAACGCTTTCACTTAGGTCTATCCTAAGCTTCATCAGAACATGGAATAAAATCAATCAGTCACTTTTAAACAAATTCAAAAATTGTCAGCCAATAGTACCATCTCATGCATAATTAATTAAATAAATTCATTCCCCTGCATTATTTAAAGCCATAGTAAAATATATGCTGTAGTAGTCCCTTGTGTTAAAACAGTAGCAACCAAGGTGAATACACATTCTAGCTGCCATAATAAAAGCATACTGTCATGAATCCTTGTTTTAAAACAATAACAAACAAAGTGAATGCATGTACTCTTTCCTTTTCTAAAGTTTAGCTGCCCTTAATTTAAGGACACTTAATACTAACATGATCATTCAGTGCTGGTCTTTTAGTTTAATCCAGCCTAAGCTGCCAGTATAGTTCTTTGTATTCTAAAAGGGCTTCCCACAGTCCACCCCTTATATCTGGTTTTGCTTGTTCAAGTACAGAGAACTTGAAAATACCATTCTTACAATCTTTCTTGTGTCTAAATAAAGCATCTGTATCTTTTTCCTGGGAGATCTCATGCAAGTGTTCATATATTCTTCTTTTCAATGGTCTCTCTGTCTTGCCTATATAAAAGGTAAGGCATGTCTGACAGATTCTGATGTACACAACCCCTTTTCTGCTACAATTAAAATGCTCCTTAAATTTCATTTTAAACTTTCTGGATGGGATATGGATACTTTCCTGCTCTAAAATATTACTACTTTGTAACTTTCTGGATGGGATACTGATACTTTCCTGCTCTAAAATATTGCTACATTGTTGACAAAAAACACACTTGTATGCTCCCCCTTTCTTGTGGTGTCCAACTGTACTTTTATCACTACCATGGTTTTCTAGCATTTCCTTTAAATTCATATCTCTCTTTTTAATAAATGTCAGTACTGATGGAATAATTTTGATGGTTTCGCTATTTATAACTAAAAGTTTCCAGTACTTCCTAATAATGTTCTCAATTTCACTGGAATAAAGTGTGTGTGTGTGTGTGTGTGTGTGTGTGTGTGTGTGTGTGTGTGTGTGTGTATAAATGCCATTTCATAACTCAGACCTTTATTTTCCATATTATGATTACTTTGTGGTAAAGTTTTCCCCAAAATTGGGTCATATTTTCCTTTCCTCCCTTGGTTCACTTCTTTCATCAATTGGTTAATCAACAACAACAAACCTAACACTGGAAAACTTGGTAAAACACAAAAAAGTGAGAGTAAGACTGAGCAGTGACAAAGACTAAGAAATAAAGTCAAAAACTGTTTTATTAGCGCTTTTGGAGTGGTCGATGCCTCTCCTTCTTCAGACTGGTCACCACTCAGTCTTACTCTCGCTTTTTTGTGTTTTAATTGGTTAATCAAGTTCTCGGGGTACCCCCTCTCTGAGAAGAAGCCCTTCATCACCTTCATTTCCTCCAAGAAAACCAGGTCATCATTACACATCCTTGATGCCCTAATTAATTGCCCCTTAATAATACCCTTCTTTTGATTATAGGGGTGCGCACTCTCAAAGTGTAAATAGGAGTTAGAGTGCGTATGTTTTTGGAAAATCTTGGAATGCAATTTATTGTCTTCCCTAACCTTATATATGGTCACATCTAAATCATTAATGCATTCTTGTGAAGTCTGCCAAGTGAATTTCAAAAAGGAAGTTGTAGTCCCAATATATTCCAAAAAATGATTTAACTGGGTTTCCGATGCCTTCCAGAAAAGACAAATAATGTCTAAAAATCTAGTGTATAAGGAAATATAATTATTCGAAGGGGTTTCGAAAATGAACTTCCTGTCCCAATAATATAAAACCAGGTTTGCATACGGGGGGCACATAGGGCCCCCATGGCAACACCTTTCTCTTGTTTATAATATTCCCCTGCAAAACACATGAAATTATTTTTCAGTATTAATTCCATAAATTCAGTTAACATGTTCCTCTGTTCATTAGTCAAATAACTTATTCAATCAAAAGGTCCTGAAATTATTCCATCCCCTCAAAATAAGGGATGCTGGGGAATAGTTCGATCACATCAATAGTCACCATACATACTTCATCTTCATATTTATCATAGGTGACTTTATTTAAAAAATCCCAGGAGTCCTTTGAAATGTGTTTTAAAGATGTTATATTATATCTACATATTGTATCTACATATTTAGCCAAGGGTTCCAGTTTGGTGCCCGCTCCTGCCACTATTGGGCTAAAAGGTGGCTTCTCCACATTTTTATGTGTCTTTGGGATTCCAAACACTACTGGGATCCTTTGCCTAGTTACTGTTAAATAGTCTAATAAGTTTTTGTCTAATGTACCCTGAAAAAAATGATCATTAGTAAAGTAGTCCACCTTAGAATAGGCTATAGAAACTTATTTTTTAGGAACAATACTGTATTTGCATTCATCATTTAAAATTTCCAACATCCTAGTTTCATAGTCAATGATGTCCATTAGTACCACCCCACCCCATTTGTCAGGTTTCATTACTCTGCAACCTCTATTTTTCAACATTTCAACTGCTCTTCTGTCACTTTCCAAAAATTAGTCCCAGCTGTCGGTCTGTTGTTCAGCTTCCTTATTTCATTTTCTACCAGATCTTCAAAAACTTTTAAAGTGGGATTTAAAGGGGGGTTGTAGGTACTTTTCCTAGCCAAATTATTGGATTGACTTGTTGTGTTCTTGAATAAATATTTTAAATTTAACTTTCTCACTAATAATTTCAATTCAGTGAGAGAATTTACTGTGCTCAAGGGTCTGGTGGGGACATATTGAAACCCCTTAGTATATAACTGAAAAAAACTTTCATCTACAGTTAAATCTGTATAATTAAATATATGAAAATTGTCTTTAATGTTCACCACTTTGTTATATGTCCCCAGTACAATCTCACTGTTTTCGATCTGTCCTCTCACTAACTCCATTGATTGTTCTTGTGGAAGGGTTTCTGAAAGTTTCCCCTTCTCAAATTTGCCCCTCCCATCCCCCTGTTGTATGTGTTTCTGTACTGCTAATGGTAGTTGGTTCTCTGTTTCTCTGCTATTTTTTCACTTCTCCTGGGGCCCGGGGGTGTATTGTCTAAAGGGTCTAAAGGATCTCCACCAAATGGGGTGGAAGTGTGTTCATCACTGACTTCAAACACTTCGTTGTTGTCACAGCGCTCATCATGATTTAAAGTTACCTTCCTACTAGGTGAGGGGGGGGGGTGTCCCCCTTCCTTTACTCAGTTACGTCCCTCTTTATTTTCTTTATTTTCCTTTAACACCCTGTTACAATGTTTATCAACTTCACAAAAAATATTAGTATTTGTTTTTTCAACATCAAACATTAAATCAGAAGTCACTTTCACATGGAAATTGTTGACTTCTGTCAACAGTTTGTCCCTCTGTTCACAGTAATTTCTCACCATGAGCTTTAAAAGTTCTAAGTTGTTAAATAACTCTGTCAGTTCTTGGTGATGAATACTATTAACATCAACATTGTTCGGATATTTTACAATTCTCAGCTCTTTAGGCACCTTTTGTACATTTATACACTCATTTAAATAATCTGTCTCCATTTGCAACCCCTTAAGTTGCATTAATTTGTTTTTAAAAATCAATCATGTGTCCATATATGTTTCAGCACTGGGTTGCTGAGTTTCAAAAAAATTAAAACGCTTACCAGCCCATGCTGAGAAATCAAAGTCACTGTTATTGTTGTTTAAATAAAGTCCACCAGTACAATGCTCCTTTTGAGTATTAAAAGTAAAAGAAGTTGCTGTCCCTTTATTTTCTTGGCTGTTCAGCCCAGGTCCGCTATTGCTCATGATCGCGGATGTCACATTTGCGCCTTGTAGTTGGTGGTTGTTCTCTGCCTGAAACTGCTGTTGGTTCCCTGGCACACTGCTGTTAACAAAGTTGCTCTGGACTGGCTGGTTTGCTGCAATCTGTTCCACCAGATCCAGTACCTTCTGAAACTTGGTCAGAGTGACCGGTTTGTCCAAATTCACCAAGGAATTGTCAATAATTCCTCTGGATAACAAAACAGGTTCCGAAGACTCCGCCATGGTGTAAAACAACCAAGAAGCAGAAAAAAAGCACCAAAAGGTAAACTGTTGAAACAAAAAACACCGTAGCAGGCTCCAAACCTTTTGTGTAGTCCAGGATATGTGAAATAACTGTTGAAATATCACAACACAAACAATTCCATAAGAAGCTCAGGCTTCAAACCTTGTTATATATGCATATACTTAACTATGGCTTTTAAGAATGCAGGGGAATGAATGTATTTAATTAATTATGTTTGAGATGGTACTATTGGCTGACAATTTTTGAATTTGTTTAAAAGTGGCTGATTGATTTTATTCCATGTTCTGATGATGTCTGGCATAGACCTAAGTGAAAGCACTTAACTCCTTGTGGAATTGTTTGTGCTGTGATACTTCAATGGTCATTTCACATATCCTGGACTACACAAAAGATTTGGAGTCTGCTACAGTATTTTTTGTTTCAACAGTTTACCTGTTGGTGCTTTTTTCTGCTTCTTGGTTGTTTCACACCATGGTGGAGTCTCCGGAACAGTTTTTTTATATATCCTGGACTATTAAACAAGGTTTGGAGCCTGAACTTCTTGTGGAATTGTTTGTGTTGTGATATTTCAACAGTTATTTCACATATCCTGGACTACACAAAATGTTTGTAGCCTGCTATGGTGTCTTTTGTTTCATAAGTTTCTAGTTAGTTTATTTGTATTTAGATAGTCAGAATGTCTTCCTTTTTGACAGCAGTGCCATTTCTGATGTCTATTTGTCATTATTGTTTCTTTTAGATCTATATTCTTTTATTTTAACCTTTTGGTTGTATTGGCATTGAGTTACATTTCTAGGGATTTGATGTAGGTGAGCAGTGTTGTTAGGCACATATGTAGATTTTGTGCATGCAGTGCATAAAATTGTATTTTTTTATATTGTAGTGAATGGGAAATGCAGTGTACATTTTAGTGTATTTTTATTTAATTTAGTATTTTTAAAGCACATGTAGATCTAGATTTAGTGGGCTATTTTAGGTGGGCTAGTCTGTTTTGGCGGTATCAGAATCTGCTTTTTATTTATGCACATGGGTGGCACCACAAATGGACATTCTTGGGTATGTGCCTCAGTTGTGAAATAGTGTACCCCAATAAAATACAAAGACGTTTCTGTACTGATGTACATATACGCAAACATATACATTAAAAAATGTCCATAAATATATATTCAAAAATCTACATCGACCTCTGTCCCATGATAGTAGGACATGGGTAGCCAACCCATCCACCTCTACCCCATGATAGTAGGACATGGGTAGCCAACCCATCCACCTCTGCCCTATAGTAGTAGGACATGGGTAGCCAACCCATCCACCTCTGCCCTATAGTAGTAGGACATTGGTAGCTAACGTATCAGCCTCTGCTCCATAGTAGTAGTAGGACATGGGTAGCCAACCCATCCACCTCTGCCCCATAGTAGTAGGACATGGGTAGTGAACCCATCCACCTCTGCCCCATAGTAGTAGGACATGGGTAGCCATCCCATCCACCTCTGTCCCATAGTAGTAGTAGATGGGTAGCCACCCATCCACCTCTGTCCCATAGTAGAAGGACATGGGTAGCCAACCCATCCACCTCTGCCCCATAATAGTAGGACATGGGTAGCCAACTCCTCCACCTCTGTCCCATAGTAGTAGGACATGGGTAGCCAATCTATGTCTTATTACTGTGCAGTCTAAGTGCTTGTGATTGGTTAACATTAGCAACTGATCCCAGTGCTTTCCCAGCAATCTGTAGTCTAGATGGGTCATATTTAATGGTATTTCCTGAGGGAAGGTTGATGGGGAGAGGGGTAAAGTTAGAGCTGAATTTCTCAACCAGTAGGTTTGCTATATCTTCTGACTCAGTATAGATGGCTCCATTTACAATGAGCTCTGCACACAATTGTGTATTGCCTTTGAGGTTGTGGGCATAGTTAAAGAATGCTTTGTGGTTGCTCTTGGCCTGGGAGGCCAAATTTATCTCAGATTTGGCTTTGGTAAAGTTTATTTGTGTTCTGAGTTGTTTGTTAAGTTTGAGAGTGCTTTTTCCCACTGGATGCTACATCTACTAAATTTTTGCCATGGTTTTCTTCCTTCTGTTATACATCATATTGATGTTGTGATTCCAACAGGGTGGCTTATTTTTTTAGTTAGTTCTGCACTTCTTCCTGGTGGGTATAGCTGCCTCTTTGCAGCTATTAACATGCTTGTATAGGGTTTCTGTAAACAGTTATGTATTTATAGGCAGCAATGTTATCAGGGTTTATAGGGGCTTGAAATGTTACCAGGTTATCACTTAATAGTAGGAAGTTAGCATTAGAGTAGTTACTGAATATTCCAGGGTTAGCTGTGTGTGTGTGTGTGTGGGGGGGGGGTCAGGCTTTATATTTACTTCATTTTGTGGTCTAACCTTACTAGAGAAGACATTACACTCCAGGGTGTGCAGCATTCTCCCATATTAGTCAGCACCCCTTTTGGTGTATTGACACTTTGATCCAGGGATTTTGTGTTTTCAAAGTCCAGGAATCTCTTTGCCTGTACATTTGCTGTTGTATAGGATTCCCAGTTAACAGTGAAATAATTACATTTCCCATAAATATGATATTGGGTTGGATGGTGTGTGTTTCCTGTAAGTTTACATACAAGATATGGGTTTCCTGGGTCATAGAAGGGGACCATGGAGCTTGCAAGAAAGTGGTATTGGATTTTGCTTATGGTGACTTGAACATGGAGAACTCAAGTGCATTGTCCTCTTTGACCAGCCTTGAGGTATATGTATTTCTGATGTAAATCAACACACCTCCACCTTTAGTCCTTGCCTGTGTAGTAGCTGGTCTAAATGTTTGGAAGGCATTATAACCTTGCACTGTTGGTGTACTCTCAGTAGCTTTAAACCATGTCTCCGTAACCGCACAGACATCAGCATTCTCTAGGGTAAAGAGAGCCTCTAGGGAGTGGAGTTTTTTGTTTAGACTTCTAACATTGAGCAGTAATACCATTAGATTTTCTTGGTTTTGATTTGGTATGTCATAAGTGCTTTCAGTTTGGCATTGCAAAAAAGGCACTATGGGGGAAGCCAATGTTTTAGTTGGTATCTGGAAGCCTGCAGGGGAGAGGTGCAGACCATCCCTGGCAAAGCAGCATGGTCTGTTGACCATCTCCTTCCATTCCGACAAATATTGCATCACCTTAGAATGACACCAGAAGTCAAGCCAATTATTAGTCGGTCATATTTTGTTCATATTCTGGCATTATCCTTGAAGAAGGTACAATGCTGCTCACTGCTAAGCTCATACCAGCCTGGGACATATATTCCAAGAGCTTCATGATGTCTCTGTTCATATAGTCTAGGGATATATGTCTTAGGTCATTTACACCCAAATGTACTATGACTGAGTCATACTGGTACTTGTGAACCAGTGATCTGACTGTGTGTGTAATGTGCTGGATCCTGGCTACTGATAAGCAACTGACTGTGACTTTCTCCTTATTCAGCCTGGCAAGAAGGACATCAGTGTGTCTCACAATGGAGTTTCCATTGAGTAGAATGTTGGATTCTGTGGTGGCATGCCCTATGGGCTTAGAAGTAAAGGCTCCAGGAGATGTGACTATATGTGTTGATTTACTCTTACCTTCATAGAAGACAAACAGCTGGTCAGTTTTCCTCAAAGGTTGAGCTTTGTTCAGGTAGTATTTGTGTTGCCTGTGTACATTCAGAAAGTGAAGAATCCTTTATAAAGTATCTTTATAGATGGGAAAGACAAACCATTGGGCAACAACTCACCAAGAACCAGAGGCATGGGCAAGCTGAGGATCTTGGCTGTTAAAAGTGGCAATAACTATAACATCTTTTACACTTACTCATATATTATTGCCTAGTAGCAGGTTTTCATGCCTCCTTAAGAACCAGCTGCATATTCTCAGAAAAAAGGTGTCTACAGGTATTAAAACTCTATCATCTGGACAGTTAGCTAAAACAGTTTTAGACTGGGGTGTATCATACTCCTCTGATTTGTGAGTAAATCTAGTCTATCAGGAATAATGTGGTAACTGTCTTTGGCCAGATTGATAAGAAGGGTAAACCACTGTTGCTTTGCCCAAAAGGTGGTCAAAACTACAATTTCTTGAGAGTCTTTCTGAATTTATAGAAGAACTGTGATAATCAGTGGAAAGGTACATGGGAACATTCCTGCCCATGGGAATGAAAAAAAAAAAACATCTCTCTGAGGCCTGTCTGCAAGGAGTCCTGGTGCAGAATTTGTTTAATTGTTTGTTCTAAAAGGAAGCAAACAGATCTACTTGAGGTGCTCCCCACAGGCAGATCAATTCTCAGAGGACCTCAGAATAAAGTTTCCATCCATGCAGATCTATCCTGGTCCTACTAACCTTATCCACAATAAGGCTTTGGTCTGATGGAGTTTATGAAGAGTCAGCCTGATCTGAATTGCTACCTCCCAGGCCATCATGGCCAGTCTGAAAAGGAGGTAGGATTGTTTGTTCATGTACCACATAACTGTGCTGTTGTCCGTGTATGCTAGCAAAGGTCCTGGAGACCAGAGATGATTCAAGGCCTTCAAGGCACTAATAACAGTTGATATCTCTGTAACATTTATATGCATCTCTCTGTCTACAGGATCCCGCAGAACTTGTACCAGATTTGAAGCTTCTGTGATGACTGTCTAAGGGGGATTGGAAAGGAGAAGAGGAGATCTGGACTCCAAGCTACCTGGTCTGCCTACCATACAGTATCCCTCTTCACAAAAAACAGAACTGGACTCCGAATATTTGAAGGGTGTAAATGCCGAGTCCAGACCGATCTGAGTTACCATTGTATTTTCCTTATATAGGTTCACAGGTTCATAGGTTGGTACTATGTTATCGGCCCTAAGGCCTATACAAGCCTAGCCATAACAATTCCCTGGATATTTCTTCCCACAATATTTACTTCCCTGGATCCCTGTCTAGCAGGGTGACTGCCATGATCCCTGAGGTAAATTTCCTATCTCCCATCCAATTGTCAAAGTTCCTTTTGAAGAGGGCAAAGGATGGCATGATAATCATTGATGCCATGATCCCCAGAATCCTCAGAAACTTCCATACCATTATGTGTGAAGGCATGAGAGAAGACTTCCACCAGGAATTTGAAATCCCAGATGAGTACAAGTTCCTGGACAGTTTTTAGATATTGTTGACAGCTGGAAAAAGAGCCTGGAAAGATTAGGCAATCCTCCATCTATGAGAAAATGTGTGTGCCTTGGAGTCTGCAGTTAGCTATGACTGGAGCTAGACATTTTGCAAATACCCTCTGAGCAGTGGAGATTCTAAAAGGTAAAACAGAGAACTGATAATGTAAGCCACATACAGCAATTCTTAAGAAATGTCTGAACTATTTGGCAATAGGAATGTGGTAATAAGCTTTACCATGAAAGCTAAGGTTAGAATCAAGGGTACCAGATTCTGAAGTGGTGACATCTTGAATATGGGAATCTTGATATGGAGGTTTAACATCAAAAGACCTAGTGCTGTCCTCCAGAATTCTTTTGATATGGGGACCAGAAAAGTCTGTGAATAATAGCCTTTGCCCTAAAGACTAAAGGGCAATGGTTCTATTACTCCCTGGGACATCATGTTACACCGAATGGGAGTAAATAGAGAAACCTGGTTTCTTGTTGAAGACGGAATTCCCAGGAATTGAGTGGTAAATTCCCACTGCCACAAGTACCCTCAATTGATCACCCTCCAATCCCAGCTACTGGGGACTATCTGATGCCAAAAGTTTAGATGAAGTCTGAGGGGGGGGGGGGGCGGTGGAAAGGTTGCCAGGGTGGATGGAGGAAGCCAAAACAGGTGGATAGTCATGCTGAGTACAAAGGTTGTTCTTGTTTCTTGAGGCTTTTACCTTTTTCTTAGATGTTCCTTTCCTTTGCCTCCCTCCCCAAGTACTGGCCCCTACTGTTTTAATTGTTTGCTGGGAAAGGGGCTGAGGAGGGGTTAAAACCGTTACTTAGTTTAAAAAAGAGGGTTGAAAATTTTGTGTCACTCCTTGTATCAGTTGCTCTTTTTCTTTAAGTACCTCTAATGCAAAAGGGCCTACAAATGAATATTAGGAGAGATAGATCAAGATCACAGATAAAGTAAGTCTTCTCAAAAGTAATCAGTAACAGCTGCTATGGAAAGAGTCAATGGCATCATAAGAAAATTTCAGACATTGCTTTACCACCTAAGAAACAGCTGTCACAGAAGCATTTACAGACTTTTTTTTAAGTCAGAAGATGGAAGGTTATCTAATAACTTCTGTATATTCCGAAAAGGCACACAAGAAAAGTCAGTAAAGCCTACACAATTCTTTTTTATGTCCACATCACGCCCAGATGTGCAGATGTACATGAAGAGTTTTAGATTCAGTAAGTTCCACTTAGCGGTGCTCACAGATGTGCAAACAGGGAAACTTCTCTGGAATGCAAATTACCTCATAAGCAGGTGAGTGTCTTATGCAAATGAGGCAGTTTGGGCGATCCAACAAGCAGAAAGGCAACTGTGTAGACTCTGTCAGTGTCTGTAGTGTACGTGGAACTTTTCTGTGTGTAGGAGTCTACACAGATACAAGGGGATGAAAAACTCCATGAATGTGGACATACCTCCCCTGAAAATGTTATACCACATACAGATAATTAGCAAAAGTAGCATTATGGATGTCAGAAAGAGGAAGGGAATAAGTTAAATTACTAATATGTTTTATACTACTGCATGCACACTGAGATACTGTGCACAAACATGCTTAATATGAAAAAAAAGGAAAAAAAAATACATTTTATAATGTATTTTTCACAAATATGTTATAGGACTTTGCTTTGGGTCTGTACAATGGTACACTGGTGCTGTTACCCAGCTCATATGGCTATGAGCCATGTGGTTTCTAGGCTGTCACCATGGATAAATATGCAAATGAGGTGGATTTCCTAAATAGCAAAAAGGAGTAAGCGTGTCCGTATATCCCCTTTGTGTAGGCTCCCACATGATGTTTGTATTCTCACTGGACATGGATGACATCAGGGAGGATGTGTCCTGTTACTTTTAGGATTTTTTAGTTCCCGGAGCTTGTGTTTGTGTGGTGCACCACTCAGCTGAGAATGTTGGTGCAGACAGACCACCCAGGTCTCAGTGATGACATAGGCAGCAAGTAATTTAAACTGGATATATTCAATTGATAATGTTGATTGTTGTCTAAGCTATGCTGAGCAGTGCTGTGTGGTGCGGTGCAGTGTTTAGCATGTTTGTGCAAGCACACTACCCACATGATACTGTATATTTAATATATTGTCGAAGCTATGCTGAGCGGCATGCCACACAATAATGTAGCATGTTTAAATCTTGGAAATTACATTCTAGGCAGGTAAACTGCATCATAATTAGCCAGTCACACACGGTGGACCTACAGCAAACCTGTATAAAGTATGCATACACCCTACGTTATGATTTTCCCCCAATACTCTAAACCATTAGAGTAGAGGCTTGGGAATTTTAACTGAGATAATGCTAGGGCCTGCTGAAGCTATTCTACATCTGCATGTGCTAGATGCTGAATTCAGTGCTACTGGTGCTGCTGACAATAGGCCTAGACTGAGAAGGAGAAGTGTGTTCAGGCCTTAGGTAACCTTCCAGGAGCTACATGATCTGGAGATTG